>NW_013666753.1:92699-101398 GCF_000517525.1 Limulus polyphemus
CTGAGTTTCACCTTATGAATACTTTTGTCCTCTGCAAAGAGTTCATTAAGTTTTATCACATGTTTTCTTACCAAATAGAATGTTGTAGTCTGTTTCTCTAGGACCAGCATGAATGTGTTTCAGTAATTTACATAGCATTTATCCCACAGAAATCTCAACTAGTTTTATCATATGAAATTTAAGGACATTTATAATAAACAAATAATGTTTATTTAGTTTCAGTAAAGTAGTCTTATTAAAAATTATATAAAGAAGCCCAAGTTGTAATATGTTGTGTATATGATACATTTTCATGTACAACAGTTTAGGATCACAATAGTAAATTAATCCTAAACTGTTGTATATGAAGGTGTGCATCACACTAAACAAAGGTTAGTTTGAAAATTTCTTCAAAAAACAAACCAAGCTGTAAAAAGGAAGATTATTCTCATGTGATAAAAACTGATTAGTTGAATGCAATTGTTTAGCAAATTCATCTAATTCCCCGGCTCTACACCCAACATTCATAAACATATAATGCAAGTTTAAAAAGTACTACTAAGATAGAGAACACATGATGTAAAAAACTGTAATCCTGAATGAATTGTTTTTTCTTTATATATAAATCAGAGTACTGTCTATATACACTCCCTGGGCTGCCTTTCTTTTAAACAAGTTTTATAATATTACATTTAATCACACTGTACAAATATATTCAGTATTTGCTTACATTTTGAAAGGTAAGAAGAGTGGTAATTTCAACCACATTTTGTGAATTGTCACTAACAGGTGGATGTGATTTTTCTATATGAATTACTAGTTTTACTACAACTGCAGGGCCAAGACATGTTTTTCAGTTCTAAAAATCCTTCCTCATCATATCTCTGTATGTCTTCCAGTCTTACACTGGAACTTATGTTAGTGCCCTCTCATCTCTGTGTATACAATGCCATGTCATGTATTTTGACAAATTCTTTTAACACAGTCAACAGTTCTGGGCTTTTCTATTGCATATTGGCAGTGGACTGGTTTTTTCTTGTACATTAAGAGTCTCTTGACTGTATCTAAAAACACTTTCATCACTGTTTGTTTATTCAATCATTACTGACAAGTCAAGAAGAAAACATTTCTGACATCATGGTAGGTCTTAGTAACAACTTTGTAAAATCAATCAACACATGTTGTTAACCTTTCTGCACACAATGAAGTGAAATCTCTGTAGAAGTTGATAAATTACCAAACCTGTTTTCTCATTACTGTGTCATGATAACTCTTACATGCATGCTCACAGTACAAAGTAAGCACAAGCATTCTTATATCGTACAAAAGTCAGACGTTGTGTGGCTGTCAGTTATGTGAACACTGAGTATTGGCATTATCAATATTTCTAATGGCTTCATACCAAGATATCCCAAGAGAATATGACACAATAAACTCTTAATCATCCAATATGATCAGCTCACTAAAACGTTCCTGTTTCAGGGCTCAGATGTAACCTTGGAGATATGAAGTAGCACTGTCCAAGTCAGACTTATCATGCAGTAACAAGAGGATAGTTTTGGTCATCAAGTTCAGTTTATTTTGGCACAATTTCAGTTGGGCTACTAGATCCTGGGAAAATAATTGACTAACTCTTTGTAGTAACTTATAAGCCCTTATGAAAGATTGCAGATTGTAATTTTTTCCACAACAGTAAATGAAACTTAATGTTTATTAGGCTAAATTTAAATTCAAACTAGACCTATGTCTGTTCTACAATAAAGACTTAATTCAACTAGTACTGGTGGGGGTCAAATTGCATGTCAAAACATTTTACAGAGTTACATTCAAAATTTAAATAAACAACTTTATTATCAATTGATTGATACACTTGACATCAAAATGTAGTAAGTAAATCAAACTTTTAAGATAAATTTTAATATCTTAATTTCATAAGAAAATATTCAAATATATTATCAATGTTCACTTCCTCATATCACGTGAAAACTTGTTTGCTCCAAATTGCCCATTTAAACATTTTTCCATCCCATTCGAGCTTCTGAGTTTTAACATGAATGACAAACATTTCAATTTCAAGCACAGATTTAGTCCTTGTTTTGTTGTTACTTTCAGTTATATAAATGAGTAGAGTATTACTATGTACCAGATGTAAATCAAAGGTGTTTAACAGATTTAGTCCTTGTTTTGTTGTTACTTTCAGTTATATAAATGAGTAGAGTATTACTATGTACCAGATGTAGATCAAAGGTGTTTAACAGATTTAGTCCTTGTTTTGTTGTTACTTTCAGTTATATAAATGAGTAGAGTATTACTATGTACCAGATGTAGATCTAAGGTGTTTACCTTTAATTACAACTGAAGTTACTGAAAGTTGAATAGTAAAGTACAAGTAAAGTACCAGCACTGGATTAAATATAATTCTCATGTTAGAGATAGTTTTAGTTTTATTACTTATACAAGGCATCAAGTCCATTGGTAAGATAAGTCCTAGTCTGAAGCCTAGTTTGTGCAATATCAGGACAGATGAATCTCTGAAAGACTGAATAAATCAGCAACGTGACTTAGATCTGGAAGCTATAACAAACAATGCCACACACATACTGGATAGGTTTACAGATCATCAAGCTGAGAAGACACTTTGCCACATTCTGTTACTACAGGGTGGAAATAACACAGAGATGTCTAGTTGCAAGTTATCAGAAAAACTGATTGGCATAGCTCTTATGTCAGGGAGGTTTCTCAATAATGGAAGGATATCTAGTGTGCACCAACCTAAAGAATATCAGCCCCATTATAATAGACTACTGGTCTGCCATCACTCACCTGCCTTGTTAGGGTGGACAGAGCTAGGAACAGGATTTCTAAACAGTCTATAAACAATAATATATTTAAACATATATCCAGAAAAATACACATGGGAGCAACTGAGCTTGGACACTCAATGGAAGACCTTGACTGACCAACAAGAGAAGAACAAAAAGAAAACCAAGGCCTCAACACCAAGCTGGTAAATAAGTCATGCATAAAAAAGTGCACCAGACTGCCAGTCATGTTATGATAGGTTACTACAACATCACATGAATCAGGGGAAGCAAATATTGTCTTGAGAAGCTCTTTGAATTTTATGAAATCATTCTCTTTAAAAAAACTAAACCCTCATACCCTGAGGAGTTCAATGTCATAAGCTTTAATTTCTTAACACATATTGGCACAGAGGATGGGATGGCCATTGCAGCTCAGCATGGCAGCAACATCTACTGTGAATATTATGACAGCTTTCAGCGTAAAAATCACCACTGCAAGTTACAAACCATCCAGAAACTTAACCAAAGTTACCAAACATATCCTAATCAGATGAGTCATCACCAACATCTGCATGAAATGTTACACAGTGCATCACTCTGAGGACTGAAGGTTCCTGCCTGACTTGTCTGACAACACTCACCAACCACAATAACACAGCTATGATGGACATCAATGAACTGTAGGTTTCAGTGGGAAATAGAGCTGAAAATTATCACTAGCTTATGCTTTACCAAATTTTTATCTGATCTATCCTGTATTACGCACTAACAATGATCAGTACAAATTTTATGCAGCTAGGTAAGACTAAAAACATACAAAATGTCTGTTCAAGAATGGTCACAAGATGTACTTCATCCACTCCCATCAAAACTTTGTTACACTTCATAAGTATTAGCAGCATCACAGAGACCAACAGCACTTACAAGCAAAATTATCCACTAGGGTCTTATAGCATAGGGATCATAATTTATATCATCATGCAACTGCCCATTTTAATTGGGTCATTCCAGCTCCAAAACAACCCTGAAGGCACCAATGAACAGGAAAATGCCTAATAAGCTCCTCCAGCAACAGTCATGAGTGAACAGATGATCTACAGCCACTACTGAGATAACTGGTCACCACCAGAACTCAGGTGCCCTATCTGAATGTTTGAAAATCAGCCTACACAAAAAATATAGGAATTGGACTGAGGGTAAAACAGAAAAGGCCAATTAGCACTCATGTGAAGTCCCCAATGACCAGTCACTTGCCATCATAGCCACAGATGACTCCTACATCACAGATAGGGAGAGAACTGTTTGGGCATTCACTGACTCAAAGAGCAGCACAATTCTGCAAAAGACTCGTAAAGCATTCAAGCTTCCCAAAAGCAGTGCAAGGGTGAAGCTAGGAGCTAAAAAAGCAAGCTATTTTCTGGTTTGTTGAAAGCAATGAACCAAAGATAGACAGTGCCACCAACATAATATTTACAACTGACTCACAGGTTGTACTGAATAAAAATTCAGAGTAGTTTGTCTCCAGATGGACAGCAGAAAGTAAAGCAAATGAATGGTAAGACCATCAACTGGATGTATGTTCTTCAGCAATGCAGGAGTAAACCTAAATGAGGAATTTGAATAGCTCACAAAAGAAGCCTCAATATAAATTACTGCAAAACTATACTGACAGGATATAAACTTCCTATGCACCTGTAAGGCAAAAATGACAACATTGAAAGGTCTTCATCAACATTCAAAAGGAACAAGCCTGCTGGAAAACAAAACATTGTATGGTATAAATAGGAAATTCAAGAGTTGGGGAATCAATAAGACAGTGTACAGCCAGAAGGCTACTAGTAACATCAGTAAACAAACTGTCTGCTCCTGTTGCTATTCTCGTAACTACATTCTGCTCTATCTGTGACCTAGTCATTGCTGACTTTGCCATTGATGTAAACAAGTAGATTCCATACTCCATTTTGATCATGGTTACTGCTCTCATTAGATTGATAAGGTTCTTTTACAACACTTTGTTGGTGACAATTCCAGTGGTTGTACTGACAGTCACAAACCCTTCATTTTGAGGTCAGCTGAGTCAGAAGAAATCAACATTCCGTGACAACCTGCACTTTTAAGATTAGTTTGTGCAGCATTACTGCAAACAAGGGATTCTAGCCGGCAAAGTATTACTCAGAGCAAACACAACCATATCTCACCCACTATATTAGCACTTGAGAAAAAAGGGAGATGAGGCATCAATAGAGAGTTTGAAATCAGTCTCAAGTTATGGGTTCGTGAGGCTAAGAAAGATGTAAAGGAGATATGTCTACAGGAAAATATCAAAAATTGGACCGAGCAATTTGTATTAAATAAAACACAATGAAAATAGGCAGCAGGATGTGGAGGGAATGGTCATGACTTGCCAAGACAGCCAAAGTCATGGAATCTGTGTATAAGCAAATATACTTATCATAACAAAGATTGGCTCATTTAGAAAAGATGTGACTGCACTGCCAATGAACATCTTATGTTTAAATGGTGTCAAAAACTTTATGGTCTCATTCAAATAGAACAGAGTGTGAAGAATACAAGAGTGAAATCATCTGGTTGGTCAGTAACAGTAAATATCATAACAGGATCATACTCCTAAACTTCATCATAAACAAATGTTGTCCAGAAAACATGGATAAAACCTTGGGAGAGAGTTGAAGGCTCATTTGATAAGCCATATTACAAGCCATGCCAACATATTAATCAATTAGAAAGTGGATCACCTAACTGATATAGCATTGGGCGATCTTATAAGATCTCCAAATTATGTCATCAATGAAATGGCATATATATTGATAGAACATCAATAGATGGAACACAGGTCACACTGGCCAACTAGAAGACTGGAAGAAAGATGGTGAAGGTATGGAAGTGGAGTGAACATGAAAATATGTGGGAAGTACAGATGCAACTTAAATCAGATTGAATTAGCCATCTTACCAAAAGAACCATTAGGAGATTATTAGATGGAGGAGAGCCTACGCCAAGGCTGGTGCCAAACTCTCCAAGTATTAAATAGCAAAAGTAATATCAAAATAATCTTTCTTAAATTAGTGTTAAAATGACAAATAATTACACTTAAGTATAAAAAAAGTGATACACAATAATTAATAACAATAAGGTATTCAGTTAAAGTGATTGCTAACAGCCAGTTTCTTTGCTGTACTCTGTAGTTTGGAATTAGCAATAGTGTAACTCTACATGGACTGTACACTGAAAAACCTGCTGCTATGGGACAATTAGAGAGAGGAGAGCCCATGATTTCAACAGTGTTAAACTCCTTTACCATGTCAACCAATCAATCAACTGATAACATTTTCTTCTGTTACTAGTAAAACAGTTATGTTCATCACAGTCTATGTAATCTGAATGCATGCATACATTGCTGTTATTATACTCAATGCAACTAAAATAATATGGCACATGCTCAAATATAAATACTAGAATGTGATATAAACTATACATGGAACTAAACTGGATTGATAAAATAGGAGAAAAGTATTCAGGCCATGTTTAGACAAACACAATCAGTAAGTAGGAACAACTTCATTGTGTCTTTAAGTTAGAAACAATAGAAAAAGATACCATAAATCTTTAAGTTTTGAAACTGTAGTTATTAACATATGACAATTTTAAAACCTCAGAAGGTACATTACCCACATTTTAAACATTAAAAATTACAAGAGCTTCACAGAAAAAGCTATTTTGAAAATAAACTAAAGAGTATGTATGAAACAAATGTTTAGAACTTACCGGCCTCGAACAATGTTTTCTTGAAAAAGTTCTCGTACAATAATACCAATATTAGAGACATTAACCTTGTTGACCAGACCAATTATACTTTTCTTTAAAGCTTCCCAAGCAATTCGTTGATATTCAATGCTAAAAACAAAAAACTATTTATAAATTATCTATAGAGATAAATCAATATGCAGATGAACAAAGTAACAGATATTATAACTATGATATCAAAAAAAACATATAATGCTAAAAATTGGGTTTTAATACTTTATGTAATCTATGTTCATAAGTGATTGAGTTAGTTGCCCAACTTTACAGTGTGTGTGTGCGTGTTAGGATTTTGTTTGTATATGAATACTTCTTTTATAGCATTCTCCCAAGAGAATAACTGATTAGTTGAATGTAATTAATGAGCATGAAGATTAATCAATCAGCAAATTCCACAGATGTTTATGTCTGATCATATTTATTCTTAAAAATAGAAATTGATAGATAAAAAAATTTAAAAACCTAAAAATTCTTAATTAAATGAAAACTCTTTTTATTTTGTAAATAAAAGTATTTGGCAACAAAATAAAGTATATTGAAATGTGAAAAGACAGACAAAATTAAAAACTTTTCAGTCTACTCTGTAGATTTAATTCCCTTGGAAATAAATTAGTAGTACAACAAAATAAGACAAGTTTCAGAGAGAATAAATTACCAAAAAAAAAAAAGATCTGATTAAATTCTACATGTAACCTATTTTTCTTTTACTGAGTGGTAAAAAATGTAGAAAAATTCTACCTTGATTTATCTGTAATCTGTGCTTGCATCATTTTCAGCCTTGCTGGTGGAATGTAGGCACCTGCAGTCATTGACGTCAAGTAATTTTGTTCTGATTTATTTTTGGGGGGAGCCAGAACATCCTCATCTTTCTTTCCTACCTGTGAAACCTCATCATGATTATCCATTCTCAGTCTTTTTCTGTCATCTGTTTTTTTCTTTTCAGCATTATTTTCAGTATCTCCACCCCAGTAACGTTGTCCTACAACCCTACTTTCAAGATTTTCACCCTCTCTTGGTCTATCATTTTCATCATCATCGTCACTCTGCCAGTATCTCCTACCCGAATGCTCATTAGCACGTCTTCTTTCTTCTCTATTTCTATAACCATACCTTTTTCTGTCAGACTCTTCATATAATCTACTTCTACCAGTTGTTCTATTTTGTGGAGAATATCTGTTTCTTCTGTGTGAATGTTCAATGTCTTTATGTCTGTTATTCTTTCGATTATCTCTCTTTTCCATAGAAATATCTCCATCACCCTTACCTTCTCTGCTTCTAATTTTCTCTGGTTGCTTTTCTTTTCTGGTGGCCGATTCCTTTACAACTTCATCACTAATATCAAAAGAGTTATCAGCCTCTGGATGCAATAGCAGATGCTGATCCTCATCACTTTCTGAACCTTTTTTGTGATCATGCAAATGATTTCTTTTCTGTTCTCTTGGTTTCATTCTTCTCTGATCAGTTATATTTCTCACCAGGTCACTCTCTGAGTTTGGGATAAACCTATGCAACTCTTCATCACTCGCTGATGGAGGTGTATATGGTCTCTTTCTACCATGAGACTTACTGTCATCATTTGAACCAGAAAAAGCATTTTCAGAAGAACTCGATTTCTTCCTCTAAAATGAGTGAAAATCCAAATAAAAATTTATCAGTAACATGCAGCTGCAGTGCCTTAGCTCTTAATTATTTCACAAGAAAATCAGAATAGTAAGTGAACCAACAATGAAATTATTCTATGACAAGAACACAATATGTTTCAGCAGAGAAGACAGAACAGTGTTCTCTATATAAAATATTTTTTTAATAAG
This sequence comes from Limulus polyphemus, assembly GCF_000517525.1. Classification (NCBI taxonomy): domain Eukaryota; kingdom Metazoa; phylum Arthropoda; class Merostomata; order Xiphosura; family Limulidae; genus Limulus; species Limulus polyphemus. The sequence goes on from NW_013666753.1 coordinate 101,116, forward strand.
ACACTGTATGTCAATTTTCTATTAACATAATGTGCTTTCATACACAAATAACAAAATCAGAAGTTCTCACTTAATTTCCTTTTTAGTCCAAAAAATTACTCACTGATATATATATATATATATATATATATATATATATATATATACACACACACACACACACTATATATATATATATATATATATAATAAATATAAACTAGTATTAATAAATAAATAAATAATAATAATAATAATAATAAATAAATAATATATAATATAATATAAGAAGTAAAGATAAACTT
>NW_013666753.1:102398-110883 GCF_000517525.1 Limulus polyphemus
ATATATATATACACACACACACACACACATACATATATATATATATATATATATAAAGTATCAAAGCTGTTATTATAAAAAAATACTAAATAAATGTTAAAACATCAATTAAAAAAAGTTAAATATCTATATTAATTACAGAAAGTGGAAAAATATATAAAGTTTTTCTTTTGAAGTTCGTTAAAATAGTTTTATGAAAACTTTTTTGTAACTGACAAGCATCACTGAGTTACTATTCTGGCAACTTTATGTCACGATGTAATACAAGCTTAGACACTTTCCTTATCAGAATGTACAAAGATGGAGGAAACAAAGCAACCAGATTATGTTGAATCTAATGCTAAATTTTAATGCTCTCAATAAGCTAGAAATTTGGAATCTAGAAATTAACATTTTTAAAATCCAAAGTAAAAAACTGTCACAAAAGAGTTGATAGTTCATTGGAAAATACATTTTAGCAATTACCAAGAGAGAGAGATATGAGTGAAGCATTTAATTGGTTGGTTGAAATAAAAGGAGAGTTCTATATAGAATTTCGATGGGAACATTCAAGAGTATGCTACATACATCTGCTATTCATACATAACAAATACACTACTTTTATATTTTTACTGTATGTTCAAAAGAAACTATCTAAAAAAAATGTTGGGAATCAAAGAAGTGTCTCAAATAAGAAACAGGGATTTTGATTTGGGAAGTTATAGAGTTCACAAGTGCTGAATTAGTAGAAGATACTGCACCTCACAAAGATACAGTGAACACATGATACAATTGTACAGCAAGATTCTTCCCATTATAAGTTATTGTAGAGCTTGTCGTTAACATGAGAATTCACTTGTCCCTTCATGTAAGTAGGTAGCAGATTTCACTTGCCTGAAACTCATTTTCAATTCCTTAAGATTATTAGTGTAAAAAATGCTTGGCCTTTCAATAATTTGGTGTTTTATTATTTTTTTTCCTGATAAATTAATACAATACTAGATTTGCAACAGCTAATAGGAAATTTAATGAAGTTTTACACAGAAAATTTGCTCAAACTGACAAGAGCACACTTCTCTTTACATTGCCAAAGCTTAGTTAATAACAACATAACACTATTTAGTTCAATTCTAACACAGTTGGATGTAAACTTTTCAAATTAACAATGCTTCTCTTTACAACTCAATAAATCCTCTCTTTTGCTTCTCCTTGTATTTCTTATTGCTTTCAACATTTTCTGATTTAAATTTCTATTCTATTCTATTCCAATTCACATTTTTTTTCAATGTTTATGCAGCATGGCTACATTGGGTCAATGTCACGAACTCTGGCTACAAGGAGTATGTGAAAAATATCCCTTCCAATAACTCTGGAATTTACAACCACCTAAACAAGAACTGTAGTGAAAAGCCAAACATGAAAACTTTAAAATAATAGACTCAATAAAAGATGAGTGGATGTGGATGCTAAGGAAAAAATAAGCCCTATTAATTCAAATAATGAAACCAAAGCCAAACAACCAGCTAACAACAGCATTGCATCTCAACCTACGTTTAACTTATCATGCCTAAGATGGCCAAAAAATTGGAAACTTTGAAACTTTTGTAGAATTGTTTGATTGGGCCACCATTTTGTAAACTTTTACCAAGGTTAAAAAAAAGCACGAATGCTGACTGGTTAAATATGCCCATAACAAAATAAAATGCATGTTTTCACACTTTTCATAAATTGGTGATTCCTTATAGAAAACTCAATCACTCTAGGATGTACTCATAACATGGCCCCAACAAAGAAAAACATAACAGCAAATCATAGCTTATCTTTTTGTAAATTTTGCTCTACAATTAATTATTCAATATATTATCAATAATAACAAAGTTTACACCAATAATTTTACAATCGTCTGATCAGAAAAGTACATACATAAACTCAGTTGTCGAAATCAAATTTTCACTTGTCTTGGACACTGGACAACCCTTAATGATGGCCCTGTATCAACTACTGGGTTTTATTATTATTGAATGGCCCAAAAATAAACATGAAAATAGACACACTTATAATCAAATTTAATGGTTATAACAGTAATAATGACTAAATTATTTAATGAAACACATATAAGTGTAATCATACTTATTTTCACTTAAATACAGATTCATTAAAATGACCAAATTGTTTCTTAATAACAATCCTACAAATAAAAATAAGAATAAATGAAAACTTAATACAGATAAGCAGGACTGTATGGAGATCATATTTCAAGGTTAAATTGCTACAAACAGAGCAGGTTATACTTGCATAATCATGGCAAACTGAGAACTACTGAAGTACTCCACAAAAGACAAGCTATACTCTCTAGTGTTAAATTTATTGACGAAACAAGTGTAAGGTATCATTTTTCAAACAAGACAATGATCTGAAGCATATATCAAACTATGATGAGGCTATACTGAAGAAAAGGTATAACAAGGTGTACATCCAAAACATGGTTTAACCATCACACTGATAATAAAGTTGTGTGGGATGAAATTGACAAAGATGTGAAACCTGCAATGACACATAATGTAACATAAGTGTAGTAATATATTTAAGTCCTAGCCCTGCATATTTTGATAAATTAATTCTGTGCCATGACAAAGAAAATCTGTTTTTAAATCCAAAGGCGGATATTTTGGTTATTACTCTAATGACTCCGTGAAAAAATAAAAGTACAATCCCACTAGCATAAATCCAATAATAAAATTTAGTGTTTACTACTGTTATAACCAATAATTTAATTATAAGTGTTTGTTTTAATTTTACCTGCAAATTCACACACTACATTATAAATAAATGAAAACACAGATTTTCAATTTTATTACAGCACTCACTGAACCTAGCCAAAAGTTTGTTTTGGCTCTTCCAAAAATGTATTATCAGAAGAAGACAAAAAATCCAATTTAACTTGTAACTGAGTAAATGATTAAAACAATTCATGGTAGACTTGTTTGAAAGAAATCAATCTGCAGATGCAGTAATGACCATTAAACTATGTAGGTTTAAGACAAGGATGAAGGTCAATAAAATGCTCTCAAAAATCATTATCTAAACCTCTGTCACAAGACACAGTTATTGAAATAATTTAAATATTTATACCAAAAAAGTCAAATGAACATAAAAAAAAGGAGCAATAATGTTAATGTTACTTAAAGGAACCCAAATAAATAAATTCAATAAAAACTCAGAGTACAGGAGAGTGTGAATCACTTTAACTCAAGAACTTGTAATGAATTTTTTAAACACATTTTTCTGAACTATTTATACTTGTATATTAACTATAAGAATAACATTAACATTCTCACAGCGAGTAAGTTAAAATGCACTTCATGACATTTTACAGAGTTACATTCAATATTTAATTAAACTTATTTATTATCAATGTAAATGAATATACATGACATCAAAACATAGTTAATGAATCAACTTTTAATGTTTTAACTTTATAATGAAATATTTTTAAATCCTCAATCTCTCCTAGTATAAGAATTGTGACATTTGTTTTCTTCGTCTTACCTCTTCTCTAATTTATTTAGCACCCCTCTGTGAAGTATAAATTTAATGTAAATTACTCATTAAAATATAAATATTACTAAAGCAGTTTGGTATTTATAGTCTTCAATCTTATTTGTTTATGAAATCATAAACTAGAAAAACAAACCCACTTGTCACTCTTTTACAGATTGTCAATATTTCTCTACGACATTTTAGACTATATTATTTATAACTAATAGAAAGGCAAAGTTTAATCTATCAAATGCCATATTATATTATTATGTATTTCATCTTCAGTTTGAAAGTTGCTCTTACACTGTTCAGATCTAAAAAGTTATAGAACTATTTTAAGCCTTTTATATCAGTTAGAAAGCCAGTTAAATTATATTAGTTATAGGACATTGTTTTCTTTGTGTGTTATTATTCTATGTTATTATGTGCATTATTTAAATAAATAAAACTTATTTTAGTGTACTAGTACCATCAGTATAAAAAAGTAGGCTTAAATTTCATTGGCAATTAACAGCAAAAAACAAAAGGTCAAAGGTAAGTATTATATTTCTTGTTATAAAAGTAACTTAAAGGTAAAAATTTGAAATGTATTAATTTTTAGATAAGGTTAGATTATGTGAGATAATAAAAGATGATAATAATCATTTTCCAGGAGGTATGCTCACGAGTAGCTCATGTGTTACATCTGAAAGTTATTTTCCTAACCTGAAAATGTATTTCCAAACATACTTACCTCTGCTGACACTTATAGCTAGCTATTCCTCTATCTTCATCTTTGCCACTTAACATCATGTTTGCTTGTTCCAGTCTTTATACCCGAATTGACGCTCTCGATAGTATATAATTTGCAAAACTTTACACCAGCCTTCACATGCCCTCTATACAGGTACTGTATATAAGCACTGAATGTCAACAATATAATCACTTTTTTTAGACTTACCCCATCCCACTCACTAACACCGGCTCTTAGTGGGGAGGAAAGGAGGGAGAGTGTCAGTGGAGATAAGTATGTTTGGAAATACATTTTCAGATTAGGAAAATGATAAATTCCAAAACATACACACCCCTGCTGACATGTATAGCTAGAATCCCACACTGAGAAGGCGGAGGAGTCTGTGAGAACATAGTTCACAACAAAAGCATCTGCATAGAACAAAGGTGTACCATGAGAAGTGGTACCCAAGCAGGGAAAACCGCACTACGTCCAGAACAGGTATGCTCTACATCCAGAACTACAGAAAAGGGTGGTATATTACACAAGTAAGATGGGACAGCCCCAACCAAGCAACCGAAGTTCCACAACTTGGGGCTTGATTTAAGGGGTCATGGTACCCATATCCCCCATTAGTGGCAATGGCAGTTGGACCGCAAATATATACATATCGTTGTGATAGGATCCCCACCAGAGCCATGGAATGATGCGTTTCGAACAACCAGATTTATGAAAGAAAGAAAGCAACACCAAAGTGGACAATCCTTTTGATCAACCTGAAGAAGTCCAAAAGGCAACATCCCAGGCTTTGATTGACAGGATCATATATGCCATACTCCACCCAAGGTCCAGAACTCATTTAGTCTGGACTTAAGAACAGTTCTTTTCACTCCCCAACCAAGTGGACAAGGAGAATTCCACTTACCCATGGAATTATGAAGAGGACGTGGAACACTGTTCCACCAAGGGCCTAAGGTAGGACTGCATTGCATTTGGATTTACGATGAGATAGTGGACCACCTGCATGAACAACCTAAGACCTGACAGTATTCATGAGAGGGTACAAGCACACCCCCACTGGGGAGGGATAAGCATCAAATCTGGAACGATTGTACGACTAGGCTCCCACATAGGTCAGTCCTGCTCCTACCAACATCTGGGAAAACCTTCCAGGGATCCAGATAGAAGGGTCCCCAACTTTGCCCTCTTCTCCAAGAGTGGAGAAAACTCAACACTCCAAATGAAAATCCTCTGTCCACCACTAGGTGTGGTAAGGACTCCCTAGCTCCACTAGTAGCAGTAGGTGTGTGTGTGTGTAATGAGAAGTCCTGAGGAACAGATCTCTGGAGACAGTGCAACAGGTGAACCACTTTCCCTAAGTTTTGAAAGCAAACCTATCCTGATTGATTCAGCTCTAAGATCAGCAGGGACTGGCAAAATCCCCTTTAGCTTTACTCATGATAGTCCATGAGTAGCAGTCCATTGGATTTGTATTGTGAGATAATACTACCATCTAGAATTGTGTCTAGATGGTCTTATGAAACACTTCATCTTAACAGAGCCTGTTGAAACCATGAACTGATATAAAGGTTGCTATTGTATAATTGAAAAAAATACAAGCACACCTGACTGGGCAACACTTGCCACTGAGTAGAATCCAAAGGAAATAAAGAGGGACCCTAGAAGAAAAAAAGAAAAACTGTTAATCAGGTAAGAAAGTTACACACCTCCTTGTTAAAATCTAGCAGAGGTAGTCAACACATCCATGGGGCAAAAATTCCACAGAAGAGGAAACTGCCACATAATGAAGGTAATGAGATAGGAAAGTGTCGGGAGAAGTCCATATACTAGCCCCTAAATATCTCCCAGAGAACAGTTCAGACGAGCAGACAATAACATTGAAAGATGCCGAATCTGGTAAGAAGTGAGGTGGAGTATATTTCGATCTACAACAGATAACCCCAAATAGGCTATAAGAATCAACTCCCAAAGCCCCTGGTTAATGTAATGGGTGATACATCCAGGGACACTGCAGGATCCCACTAAATAAAAAGCTAATGCATAAAGCCCCTGAATAGTTCCGTATAAGCCACAAAACATCTAAATGCACTGACTGGACACAAAATATCTGGGTATGATAGATTGTAAAGATGAGAAATGCCTGGGAAAAGAATAGGAAAAAATAATTTATTCCCTTCTCTGGCAGCAAGTGTTCAGTAGGAAGGATCTGTCTGGATAGTGCAAAAAATAGGTGGAAGGATAGAGAGTCTGCTGAACAGAGATGGCAAATAAATCAGAACAGCTGCATCCGGAAGCTAAACAATAGAAATATACCTCAAGGGAAAGGTGATACAAAGAACAGGAGGCCATAGGTTTGAAGAGATACAGCGATAATGCATGAAAAAACAACTCTAAAGTCCCAACTAGGCAACTGAAATGGTCATTTGAGATGAAACCATAAAACAAGATAACACAGGAGTCAAAAACTATTGTATACATAGAGGAGCGAAAGGGAGCAGCAAAGGATGCTGTATATAATCCAAACTTTTCAAAAATTCATGTAAAAAAAAAATTGAAACCATGGAGACTGTTGGATGAAGTGGGTTGATGGTTCACTGAAGACACCACTGACAATATGTAGTCCATTTCCATCAATAGATTGCAATAGTAGGTTGATGGAGGATATAGTAAAATAAAAGGAAACTGTAGAATTTAAACCCCTATGGTCGGGAAAAGGACTGCATAACTTCCATGCATGAAGCTGGAGTTGTTAAATGTCCAGGTGTTGAATGTTGGACAGAGGTTATATCAGCAAGGATGAATGAAGAGGTGGTGTTAAACATTCCTGGAGCAACTGAAGAAAACATGTCTGAGCAGGCCAAAAATGTGCTGACAGAGAACCCAACATGGGGTGAAATGAATCATAGACAATAGTCTGGGTAAGAGATTAATAGGAGAAATGGCAAACAAATAGAATCCTGTCCAGTCTTGACTGAAAGCATCTATTGCCAGAACTTGTGGATGTAGAATTGGAGACCAGAACCATAGGCTAGCATTCCAATGGGTTGCAAAGGTGTCTATCACTGGAGAGCCAAACTAAGAACAAATCCATTGAAAGTCTACCTGATGGAACACCCATGCTGGTGGAAGAATCTGATGGGGTCAAGAAAGTCAATCTGCTATCAAAATCATAATCCCTGCCACATGACAGGCCAAAAGATGGATGTCATTGGAATGAGCCAAAAAAAGAGATCCAAAGCCCGAAAACCAAGACCTTAAGAATGAGAACTTCCCTAATGAGAAAGATATGAAACCACTGTGGAGTAATCAGAATGAATCATAACCAATTTGTCATGCAAGAGAGGAAAACCTGGAATCATCACTAGATGTATTACAAGAAGTTTGAGAATGTTGATATACAGGGTAGATTGTAGTCTGTCCAAATACCATGGAATAACTACCCCAGAAGAAAGGCACCCCATCTGTGAAGAGATGGATTTCCACACAAGGAGGTGTTATCTAGACCCTAATATTTGTGTTGTTCCTGTCTAGCCACCATTTGAGATCTGCAAATTGTTTGAGCAAAGGAACTGTGTGATCCAAAATATCAGTATACATGAACCACTGACCATGAAATGACCACTGAAGGGTTCTCATACGGGCCTGACCCAATGGTATGAGGGATTCTAGGGAAGCCAAAATCTCCAAAACAAGCAGAACCATTCATGGAGTGGGAGAAGGTGACAAAAACAAATGCCTGACAATCCCTTCCCTAGCATGAAGTCTGAGGGGAGAAAGTTAAGATTGACTCAAAGTGCATTGAAAAACAGCCCAAGATGGACAATGTATAGAGGTGGTGAGAAAATGGATTTTTCAAACCTGATATGAAGTCTGCCCTACTGGGTTCTCAAGGAGAATCTGTGGATGTAGTGTGGCAACGTGACAGGTTGGTGCCAAAAAAAGTCAATCTTCCAAAAAGCGATGTGTGTACAGACCCCAAAAATGAAGATGCTGCTCAAAGGCTTGTACTACTCGGCAGAAAACATATGATGCTGAAGCAAGTCTAAACGGGGGAGCTTGGAACTGCTACATCTGGTCCTCGTGCATAAAATTTAGAAATCGACAAAAAGACTCTGCTATGGAGGTGTAAAGGTAGGTGTCTGTAACATCATACTTGGTCATCCAAAGATCTGGTGTGAAGTGCCACTGAAGCTGAAGAAATATTCCATGGTGAAATGAGGAGGCTGTAGGAAG
>NW_013666753.1:111588-132078 GCF_000517525.1 Limulus polyphemus
TGGTAAGAGGGATAACAGGTTCTAACCTGGAACCCCATAGATCCAACAACAAATCCAACTGTTGAGTGTCCAAATATACTACAGACGATAAGCCAGGGCATGTTGTTTTGATAAACAAGGGGAGCAAGGCATAGCAATACTCTCTCGTAATTGCATTATAAACATCCCATCATACACGGCAATATCAGGGAAAGGAGGAAGAACTAAGTAATCTCCAAAAGCTTCACCAAACTCGCGTAACTAACTGCAGAAAATAGGCAGAAGGGGGCCAATCAGATGAATCCTCAGTAAAGGCAGCTCAAGTGAAAGAAGGAGCAGAAAACAGTGTATAAATTCTCCCCAGTACATTCAGGTTGATGATGAAAAGCCAACTCTGAACCCCCGGACCACATGAAGGACTCCAACTCATAACGAATCAGATCATGGACAGCCTCCACCCCACCCACCCACCCTGGAATACTACCAGACAACAAAGGAGGAATGGACATGTTCTGGTTAACCCCTGTGCCAGAAACCATTACACAAAAACTACAAAAGAAAACCAATGAAATATCGGCAATGGGGAAAAAAAAAACATCAGACTACTGTCAAAATGCTTCAAAAGAAAATGTGAACCACAAAACATAACTCCTAGCACTAGTGCTTTGTTGAGAAAAAAGTGATTATATTGTCAACATATAGTGCTTATATACAGTACCTGCATAGAGGGCATGTGAAAGCTGGTGTAAAGTTTTGCAAATTAGATACTGCCGAGGGCAGTCAAATGGGATATAAAGACTGGAGCAAGCAAACACAATGTTTAGATGGCAAAGATGAAGATCAAGAAATAGCTAGCTATAAGTGGCAGTGGAGGTGTGTATGATTTGGAATAATTGCTTAATAGCAAATGTATTAATATTATAATTTTTGGGGAAAGAAATTTCTTAGCAATTACAGCGAATGAGATACCATAGAAAATATAAGGTAGTTAACCAAATAATATAATAGAAACTTTCGACACCAACAAGTGTGTTGGATAACCAAAATAAGGCAACAAAGAAATTTGGGTCAATTAGAAATAACATTCCAAGCCTGTAATGTTAGATAACACAAACTAACAATTTGTTTTATCAGAAAAACTGATGCTATTAAATAAATAAGTCAACAGGATGTTTATGAAGTTTATGGCACAGCTGTCAAGTGTGGATGAAATATTGCATACCACATCCAAGAGAGGATTCAGAGATGATGCAGGTCGGAGGTCAAGTGGCCTGGATTTTTAAGCACACCAGAGATTACAAAGAAAGACATGCCAAATTCCAAGAAGACTAAAAAAACAAGAGCTTCAATAATATGTGTGAAACTATCAATGCATCACAGTATCATGCACAAAATAGTTAAGTCAATGCTCCAAATACCAAGAAAACTAAAGAACAACAAAAGCTTCAGTAACATGTGCAAAACTAGCAAGGCATTGTAGTACCATGCACAAAACAGTTAAGCCAAAGTTAGAATCTTATAGGAATTATTAAACAAATATCCGAATACTCAAGGAAAAAATCTCGATTTACGATATTTGAGTGTCTTTAATTAAAATATATGTTTCTGTGTTACTTAGTCTCCAAGTGATTTCTTCATTCTTTACGTAAACTTCCTAGAGTTGGTGGCTTGTAAGTTTTACCCATGACTGCATATAAAATATCCTTGTATAAAATAAATTTATTTACAATGAATAACAATGGCACCTGTTACAAATTGTTGCAGTGTGCCAGGATTTTAATTTTGGGTTAACCAACAACAGGTTCTAAGAATTAGGAAACAAAAGTTGAAAAAAGCTAACTTAAGATAGTATAAGTATAGAAATAAGCAAATAACGTAAACAAGTAGTAAAAGAGGTAGGTATGGCTACAGTTACTGGAGAAATTAAGAGAGGAGGGTGTCGCAGCAGCCCCATTAGATCCACTTGTGCTAATAGGACAGCGAGGTGCTATGCACTTCACAAGCACTATCCCATTATTTTACGGTAAAATTGATGAAAATGTCAAAAGTTTTAGTGATGCAGTTAATGAAATGGCTAAAATATCAGGTTTGACAAATGCACAAAAAGCAGATACCCTAAGATAAAGAACAGTACTATATCAGAGTTTGCAATAAGCTTAAAGATACTACTGACTTCTAGTTTTTTAGGTTGACACAATAATACAGAAAGTGAGAAAAACCAAATACCATACTAAATTAAATTCACAGTTTAACTCTGCAAATAGAAGAGTCAGTCAGAGTATTCAGTCACAAGTTACAGGAGCTAGGTAACAGATTATGAAGGGCATACAGACACTAAAGAATTAATGATACTTGATACTTTAAGATCAGACTATGAATGGGGTTTGATTAGTAGCATAATGAATTAAAAATTAAATGAAGCAAATACAGACACAACTCTGCTAGACTTAACTCAAGTAGCTACTAGAAAAAGAGCTATGCAAAATACAGATATACAGACCCCAACATTCCACTATAAATGCTGTGAATAACAGAAATGATAGAACAAGCTGGCAGAATAAGAAGCAAAATAATCCAAACGGCACAAAATGTTTCAATTGCTGTAAAATAGGCCATAAAACTAAAAAGTGTTTTAAGAAAAAGAACCAACAGATGGAAATCTTTAACTGTGGACTAAAAGGCCACAGGGCTTGGGACTGTAGACATTGACCCAAAACAAAAAATAAGCCTCAAAGGCTGGAACTTTTAAGAAAAAAGTTCATGAAAAGTACTGGAAAAACCAATATATTCCTGAGAAGTAAAAAATGTAATTCCACTTGGAATTACAAAGGAAAATTAGAGGTAGTTCCAGCATTATGAAATAAAAAGTTTAGTATTAATAGTGTTAATAAAGTTATGCCAGTAGTTACTGTAAAATAAAAAGTGTAGAATGTGCATTCAATCTTCTCTGCAAAGTGCAGAATTAATAAAACAAATCTAATATTTTTAAATAATGCATGGAAGGAAATTTCCAAAAGTTCTTTAAGTTCCATAACAGAGCATCCTGTTAAAATGCTAGGCAATTATAGTGTTCAAAGAGAAATAGGAAACTTAGAACTTGAAAACTCATTTTATATCAAATTGACTGAGTCCATATAGTCAGGGTAGAGAAAATAACATATAAAATATAAAGTCTAACTAGAAAAAAATATTTGATATTTACTTAGGAGGTTTTAGAGGTTACATAAATGAAATTTGAAAATTTTCAGATGAAGAAGAGTATTTTTAATCTTAGCATGATAATCACTTTGCATCGAGAGCAGTCAACACACTGACTCCATATATATTCACACGCAATAGTGAATTAAAAAAATCTGACTTGTAATGTTTACTGAAAGCTTGCCAAATTTCATGAAGATACACATACCACATTAAAAGTTATAGCATGAGAACTCTGATGGTTACTTTGGGAGTAAAAGGTCAGGTCCATCAACACTGTATGGAAATAGTTAAATAAAGTCATGGATTATAACCAAGAATTTGAAAATATGCCCAAAAGACATTTTTGAATTCTTAGCTTATATCTCACTAACAAGTAGATGACTATTCAAATTATAGCTCAATCATTAAGTACATATATATATATATATATATATATACATCAAACTGTAACAAATTTTAACTGAGTTTACAATCATCCAAGCAATGCAAAACCATGATGAAATTTAGTTGAATGGACAGCAACTGTCTGTTGTACAAACATAAGTGTAGAAGACGATGTTTTGAAAGTCTGCTGCCTTTCGTCTTCATGAATACACTACCTAAACAATCTATCAAAGAATGCCAAACCACTCCTAACATGAACACAAAATGCAGAGAAGCTCTTCAAAACATATTCTTTGTTTCATGTTTTGACTGTGTAGTGTTAAATAGCTTGAAACTGCTTATACTGAATTATAACAATTTAAAACTCCTGTGTTTATGAGTAAACCAGTTCCAGGTGTGTATTCACCCTTTCAACCTGACAATGAAGTACAGGTGGGAGACAGAAGCCATGACAATGTTCTCAATATTTCATACAATAACATATTTGTCAAATTTTTTTTATTTATGCTATTTCAGCTACACTAAATGTACTTTGTAAATATACACTGTAAATAGAAAAATCTAGTTTTAACAAGTATTTCAGAAAATCTGATCCAAATATTTTTAATGGAGTCTTCAGTGGAAATTGTACTGTGTGGTAATGCAGAGGCAAGACTATACATAACAAGTGGTGGTGATATGGAGTATTATAATGCAGAAGTTAGATAAACTTTCAAAAGTGCTTGAACATTAATAACAAAATTTGTCATTCTATGATAAACACTCTATTCTATTTCTTACGTAATACTGCCAAAAGACAAATGCGACAGTGTACCTTTCTCTTAGACTGAGACTGTATAACTCTGTCACTTCTTGGAGAAAAGTCACGTGCTTCAGTCCTGAAAAATAAAAATGTAAGAAGATTTCTAATATACAAAGTGAACAAAAGCATCATACAATAAGAAATTATTTTTTATCAACAATGATGCAACATTCTCTTCATCAAAAAGACACATACACATATATGATGTCTGCAGATAAGCTTAGTTTCGGGTTCTTTTCTTGCAACTCACTGAAAAATTTGTATGCACTTTCTGAAAATAGTCACACTTGTTTCTAAGTTTTCTTGAGTTTCAAATTTCAATACACATTACTACAAACTAAAGAGCCGCAGACAGAAACACAATTTGGCAACTGGCATGTAAACTTGTATCGTTGCTTGTCTACAAATACAAATATCATAAGGTTTAAAAGCCCAACAGGCTAAGGCTGGAGACATGCATTTCTGTCTTCCATCTTGACCAACAACATGCAAGATGTAAATGATTACATTAGTTTTACTAACCACAGATGAAGCAAAACATCAAGTTTAGTTTAACTTTCCTGTAATCTTAAAATGCAAAAAATCATGAATATAATTATTTTCATACTAAATGTGTTAAATCAGTAAGTATCACGTACTGGTCACAGAAATCATAAAAATAAATACATGTGCACTTATATCCATCTACTTCAAAACCCACTTTGACACTTTAGATGCATGAAAACAACCAAAAAGTTTAACTGCTGCTGCTCAAATATGTATGTATATAATGTCATAATCCCTTTACAGCATTCTAGAATATTTTATAGTTTTCATGCAGAAGCCTGCAAATCATGCTTAGTACTTAAGCTTCAGGTGCGAGTCTGCCCTGTAACACCTTTTGGAACAATTCACATTAGGATATAAAGTAAATGAAGACGTCTTCATTCTTGTAATGTAATTAGAAATTCAATGATACACTGTAAATATACAAAATGCAGAAAAATAAAAATATCTCTACATCCTGATACAAAACATGGGAGTTTATCATTTTGCATAGGAGCCATGTAAATCGAATCTCTAGTTTTCATAATTAAATCTCTGCAGGATGATAGCAAAAGCACCAACAAAAAGGATGTCATCATGTGTGACATATATTACAATCAAGTTTGAGAACTTTCTTGTTTTCAAGCAAAGCTAGGCAATTAACTGATAAACCAAATTACCTACAAGCACAGACTAAACTGATACATATCAGGTAAAATAATTAATCAAAATTACAGTTAAATCTATTACCATTAGAAAAATAATCAATTCATGGAAGGTTAACATTTTCTTTAAATCGAAAATGTATTTCCAATAATACTTGCTTTCTCTCACACTTACAGCTATTACTTGACTGCAAGGGTTTCTTCCTTTGCCCATCTAAGCACTGGTCTGATTTCTTCTCACTTTCTCCAGTCTTTTATACCTCACTCAATTGCCATTGTCGATATTTATCTCATGACACTCCACCTATGTCAATGTCCTATCTATCCTGTTACTGTATATATGCACCTTATTCAGATAATTTTATCACTTTCTCAAGACTGAATCAATTTCAGTCTCTAACACTGGCTTTTAGTAAGGAGAAAGGGCAGGAGGTAAGTATCATTGGAAATACATTTTCGGTTTAAGCAATTATTAACTTCCAAAACATACTTACCTCCTCTCACATTTATAGCTAGAATCCCACATTGATAAGGTGGAGGGGCCAGTGAGGGCATTATCCATACAGAAAGCATCTGCATAGCAGACTGGCACCCTAGTGGGAGAAATGCACTACATTCAGAACAGGTAAGCTATTCACCTGGAACTTAATTCCTGTATTGTGGGTGGAATTTTACATCATTTATCAACACTATAGGCCAGGCCCCAACCAGATAGCTGAAGTTCCATTACTCGGGGTTGGAATTAAATGGCCCTGGTCCCTATATCCCACATAGGTGGCTTGGGCAACTGGACCACAAACTCTATATATATACTTATGAGTAGATTCCAACCTGTAGCCATAGAGTGATGCTTTCTGAGCCACAGGAATCACGACAGGAAAGTAAGCAACACTGAAGTGGACAAACCTTCTCCTCAACCTGAAGAACTCCGAAAGTCAACACCCCAGGCTTGGAATGATGGAATCACGTATGCCTTATTCAACTTATGGAAACAGAACTCATCCACTCTGGAATTATGAACACTCATTTTCACTACCCAACTATGTGGGCAAGGTAAATTCCACTTGCACCTGGAATTATGGAGAGAACATGGAACAACTGTGCTCAACCAAGGACCCAGGATGGGACTACTCTGCATTCAGAATTACAAGGAGACAGGGAACCCTCTTCCATGAACAATGTACTAAACCAATATTGATCAAAAAGAAGGACTACACTTTACTCAACTAGATAGCTGAGCATCAAATCTGAATCGGTATTACGGGTAGGCTCCTGCATAGGCTGATGCCACTCCTACCGACAACCGAGAAAAAACATCCAGGGACACCTGGGTATGAGA
The DNA here is from genome assembly GCF_000517525.1 of Limulus polyphemus. Lineage (NCBI taxonomy): Eukaryota > Metazoa > Arthropoda > Merostomata > Xiphosura > Limulidae > Limulus > Limulus polyphemus. The sequence goes on from NW_013666753.1 coordinate 118,484, forward strand.
GCCCCCAACTTTGCCCTCTTCTCCAAGAGTGGAGGAATTCACTCTAACACTCTGGAAACCAGGCATGTTAAAGACTCCCCAGCTCCACTAGCAGGATCTGTGGGGTAATGCATGTCAGGGAGTCCTGAGAAACAGTGCTCTGGAAACAGTGCAATAGGTGAACTAAGTTCCCTAAATTTCTAAAAGCAAACTGACCCCAATTTATTCAATCTAACGACTGGCAGTCCAACACAGTACAGTAATACCACCTGGTCAGCCTCTATGGTCTTATGAAACACCTCATTTCTACAGAGCCTATTGCAACCTATATAAAGTATCCCAAATTAGTGGCTGCTTGTGTAAAATTTGTTTAGGTGGGATCCTGTGAAAATGAGCAAATGGACTCTGAAAGGTAGCAATGAAAATACTCACCCCTCTGTATAATCCATCAGAAAGGGTTAAGATAGCTACAGGGGGTAGGCAAAAACCCTCAGATGAAGATACTGCCAGATCCTACAAATAAAGTGAGATAAAAGTATTGGGGAAGGTCCACATATCAGTCCACACAATGTCCTTTAGTGAGAAGTTCAACCAGGCCACTAAGAACACAGAAATGTGACAAATCTAATTACACATGATTCGCAGAAGATTCCTTGCCTTCAAGGAGAGCCCAGAATAAATAAAAAGTTGTTGTCTAACATCTCTAAAGACATTAGTGCATATAACAAAACCTTCAAGACTCTCACTGAACATGACTACAATCAAAATCTGATCAGACATAAAAGTGTGAAACAGTAATCAGATGAATCGGTGAAAATGATTTATCCCTTTCTCTGTCTGACAGTGTCTTGGGTAAGAAAAACTGGTATGAGGATGAAGAGAGAATGAGAAAGCAGTCTATGGACAAACAGTGCAAATCACTCCAACTAGCAATGCTTGTAGGTCAGCAGCCACAAAAAATAAACCTTCAGATAAAGGGGATACATGGCATATAAGAATCAGATCACAAACAGGTGTTAAGAAAGAGCATGTAATGTAACCTCAATATACCTGTTAGGTAACTAGAATGGTCATTTGGTACCAAGGACCCAAAGCAATTTGAGGAATTCAGAGTACTAGAGACTCAAATATTTAGTCACGAGAATTTAATGGCGGTCGATAAGGCCACCTTAAACAGAGTGATTGTGGAAGATACAAAAATCCCTGCAAAAAAGCCAGGTCAAAAAATGAGTTATGGTTGGCACTTCTGATCAAAATGGGCTAAACCTCCTCTCAATACACCATTGCTGATATGCATGTCATTTCCGTTGATAAATGTTCATCTCGGGACAAAGTAAAAACTGAGACAGATACATGGCAACCTTAGAAATTACACCCCGATGCCATGTGAAAGACTGCATAACCTCTATGCCTGAAGCTTGAGCTTCTGGATAGCTAGGTGTACCAGGTCAGATTACGGCTGCTTCCACATAGATGGCCTAAGAAGAAGTAGCAGAGGTGGACACTCCAGAAGGTACTGAAGATGCAGAAACCAGGGTGTAGCTGCCAATCTAGTGCTACCAATAGGACCCGACAATAAGTTTGAACAAATCATATTTGGTACCCTGGTTAACATACAAATTGGAGCGAAGACCTCGAGATGTAATCCTGTCCTGTCCTAATGAAATGCATCCATTGCCAAAGCCTGAAAGTGAGGTATTAGAGACCAAATTGCCAGTAGTTGGGTGATCCAATGAGAGGCCAACCCACCAATCAGAGTTGCAAAACGAGAACCAATCCAACAGAACCTTGCAATGCAGCATCTATTCTGTCAGGAAAATATGTTTGGATTGTGACAACTGACCTGCTACTACAGGCATCACCTGTAGAACATGGCAAGCTAGTAGGGTGATATGATAGGAATGATCCCAAGAAATGAGGTCCATGATTCAAAAATAAGAAGCCTTGGACCAAGTGCCTCCTCGATGAGAAACACAAGACATCACCATGGAATTGTCAGAGTGAAGCCTGATGATTTTCCCCTTAACCCTATTGCCACAGGTATCCTTTACTGCACAAGACACAAGATTTTAGTGTCTTAGATTCAAAATTATATTAAACTACTTTTTGTTTGTTATACCAATTAAAATAGCATTAAACCTTAGCTAATAATCCATATTTTAATAGTATACCAGTTTTAAGTTCTTAATTCTACATAGCAATATAAAAAAAAATCCTGAATTTACACTAGTGTGACCCACGTAACACATTTTCTCTTAGAATGTCACCATTCCAATTTAATCCACCACCCCTCGAAAAAGTATGAAATTAAACATAAATTACTCTATAAGATCATTATTGCTCAGACAAACCATAATTTTTATAGTCTTCAATTTTGTTTGGTTACAGAGCTATCAAACAGAAAATGAGACCCCTCTTGCCACACCCACCTGTCAAATCTTCTCTCCTATGTGTAATTATATACTACCTATAACCAAAAGAAAGTCAAGGTTTTCATCTACCCACCTGTCACATTTTATTGATAGCTCTCTCTTATGTGTAATTATATACTACCTATAACTAAAAAAAAGTTAAGGTTCTCATCTATCAAGTGACGTATTGTATAATGTTATGTTCTGAACAGTTAGATGTCAATTTCACTCAGAGTACCGAGACTGATTCCGTGGGAAAGTTAACAACTACTTTGGATGAATTTGTAACGGCTCTTGTCACATAGTTAGAAAGCCAGAAAATTTTTGAGATGTAAGGGAATTTGTCTACTTTTTTGAATGTCTATATTCTTTGGTGCATTATTTAATTAAATAAAAATTATTAAGTGGATTACTATCTATAATATAAAAAATTGGGGTTAACTCTCTTTGAAAACTGACAGGAAGAAAAGAAAAAGATTGGTTAAGTATTTTATTTCTTGTTTTTCATGTTTATTATTTATGTCTAATTATAAAAGTAACTAAATTGTAAAAATAGGGATCCTTTTAGGTTAGTTAAAATTAGATTAGGTAAAATAAATAATAATATTATAATAAAAATGTTTCATGAGGCACACATGCGATCAGCTCGTGGGTAATGTAATTCGTTAGCATAACGCGAGCTGAATGTTCCCCGAGTGACTTACAACTTATAATGGTGCAGATAGTACTTAGACACGATTCAAAGGGCAATAAAACAATAAAATTTAATTATAAATAAATGTATACTGTTACGAACTTAGAGCTACTTAGGATAAACAAATGTAATTTCATGTTACAATTTGAAATCATTCTAGAAAGAAAAAAAAGAGTAATTTAGGTTTGTTTAAATTTTTTTGGTGGTTACAAGGTCGGTTGAATTGACCAATCCCATTTTGAGATAGGGTAGAGAAAATAACAGATAAAGTTTTACTGAAAAAAAATGCTTGAAATGCATTTAGGAGGTTTTAGGGATTACACAAAGGAAATTTGAGACGAGGAAAAGTATTTTTAATTATAGCATGAAAATTTACATTGCACATGGACTATTCAAAACAAATAATCAATATATTTATGGTCAAATCTTTATTTTATTTTATTAAAAATACTTCGGGCTTGCTATTCCATAGCATTGAGCCACATGGGAGTCAGCTGAGCCAGACTGAGAGACGAGATGAAAAAAAAAACACCAGACTGATGACATATTCAATTGGAGAAAGAATAGATGTCTCAACCCTGAGAATGAAGACTACCTTGGTTCTTTCTGAAAGTAGAATCAGGATGTAATGTTCTGACAATTGATAAGATGTTGCCAGCACTAACCAGTCGTCTTTGGAATGGTGTGTGCACAGTACGATGGAATAGAGATGATGAGAAAATAACTCCTCCAATAAGGCATAACCCATGTGAAGCCGATGAGAGTTCAAAGGTAAAATCCTGGAACTGTAGTACCCGACCCTTGTGCGCAAAAAATGTCTATATTCGTGGGACACCACCACTATGGCAATGTGCAGATAGGAGCTGACTACAATGAACTTGGACATCCACAATCCTAGTAAAAAATGTGAACTCAAATTGAAGAATAACTTGTGAAAATTGGAGAATCTAGACATTGACATAGATGAGAAAGATCAATGACTGGACTTCAATCACCAGTCTTCTGAGGCCAAACAACCAACAGGGAAATAGGAATCATCAAAAAGGTACAGAAACAATTTGAATCAAAACGCAAAGATTGTATTTTCAAGCCTACAACTAAGGACTCTAAAAAAAGTAAAACTAGGCTGGAAATTGTCTCTACGTCATTTTCTCAAGCTACAAATCCCTATTTTGATTCCATGTATATAGTCAAAATATGGATTTGTAGCTGGAGAAAATAATGTGTAGACACTATTTCCAGCCTAGTTTGCTTACTTTTATTTTTCAGAGTCCCTAATAGTAGGCTTGAAAATATAGTCTTTGTATTTTGATTCAACTCTTTTCTGTACTTTTATAATGATCCCTTCCCCCCTTTTTAAATTATCAATTTTTAATTATCTTGTTTCTTAAGTATTTTATGTCATATGTGCATATGCATTCAGTTGAATGTTACATGTTTTTCAACAATTCACTGCCGTGCAGTGGCTTTTTTTCCAGCCAGCCATTATTTACAGAGCCATGTAGGTTTGTGCCTGAGGTTTCGTGTAAATATGCTTTTAACAAGCATCAAGTACAAAGGCAGCTTTTCACAACAACATTGCATATATTATGTATTTATAGCCATGTAAATCAACTTTCAATGCAAAAATAATCAACTTTTTAAATAGGTCATGGATGTTTGCAACATTTCATATAATATATCTGTCTGGGTTTTGGTGCAAAATTATTCAACTGAAACAAAAATATTAATAATAATATACTAAAATACACATTCACAATTTCAGCAAAGTATGAAAATCAGTAGAATAAGTCACCACTCACAAGATTAAAGAAATCTACTATGGTAGTTGTGTACTGTTATAAAAGTCACTGAAATAGTCACAAAAAACCAGGTAAAGACAAAGTACTGCAGCAAACTCAAAAAACAATGAAGAACGGTGAACTTGAGAAATGATGAATCCTCAATGTGGAGGTTTCCAATTAATACACTATTATAAGTTAAACAAATTATTTTCCAATTAATGTGCATTAGTAAAACACTGGATTTTTTCAATGGCAGAAAGTAAAGGACTTAGAGAAATTCTTTAGGGTGAAAAAATGAAGGCTCTTGAATTTATTTTAAAACTACCCTATGTCATACTAAATACTGCATTCATTACTATTGTCCAAGTTTCAGTAAAACATTCATAGCTGTTTTTTATGTAGTGGCTTGTAAAACTATAATCAATACTAATATGGCTGGAGACACTGTTACAGATATACACACATTGTTTACTCTTGTAAAACGAAGTTGTTCTGAGTAGTATAAAATGGAGCATTTCTGACTAGTATAATGGTGCTTAAATGGCTTCTACATTTCTGCATTTGAATGGCTTTGAAGAGCTCATGTTGGTAGTGATAAAGAAATTAGAAAATCTTAGAGGGTGGAAATTTCAACTTTCAAGAATCAACTTAAAAATAGCCCTACAACCTTCGCAAGAGTTTGTTTGGTAGCCATGCATAAATTTTGCCATAGTATAAATATTTGTTTTTGCTGTAGGCTTTAGTGCTTGAATGGCTTTGAAGAGAAACTAATAAAACTAATGAAAAACTAATAAAATCTCTCCTTCTCTTTCAAGAATAAACACAAGTATAGTCCTATGACCTGCACTTGAGTTTTTTTAAGTAAATTTGCCCAGGTTTGAATAAAATATTCCTAGCTATTGTTTCTGTAGGCTTTTATGCATGTTATTCAGTTCTTTATTCAAAAGTGAATCACTGTTGCCTGTTTTAGTGCTGTGATATAATTAAAGTCTTTGCATCTCCAAATAAGTATTCAAACTTACTCTTCAATTTTTGACTTGTTTTGTGCAATTATAAGTTGCACAAATTATTTTCAAATTAATGCACATTAGTAAAACACAGGATTTTTTTAATCGCAGAAATGTGACTTGTTTTGTGCATGTTCCTGTACTTGGCATACAAGTTATCTTACAAACACAGTGGTCACACTAGCTTTTAAGATATCAGATTTGTTAAACACATGCCTTCTAAAAAATTTGTGTTTTCAACTGTAACACCTACTTTTTTACATATTGCATCAAAATAGTTATTTTTTAATGTAATATTATTTCAGATGTTGTTAGCATGCAAACAGTCATTCATCACATACAATACCTACTGCCTAACACTATGCATGTATGCAGCAGTATATAAAATACTGGATATCTCTAAGGCTGTAAATATTTTTGAAGATTTAGAAGCAATGATTTATTCATTTATCAGACATTAGTTGCAATAATACTAAGTACACTTTTTCTGATATCTTTTTCAAGACAATTCATTATTGTTTTACATGTTTGTGAGTTTATGACAATGTGGAGTCTTAAGAGTTGTATCTATAACTTTGCAGTCACTAAAATACTTTGTAATCAACTAAATGAAACATTAACTCATTTACAAGACAAATATGTACTTAGCTAAAGTAAAAATCTGGTATTTATGATGTATTTCAAGAAGTCTAAAGTTTAAGTCAACTTAAAAATTTGAATTAGGTAATTTATTTCATGAAATAAACCTTTTGATAATTAGAACTCACATGGTTTTAAAACCATTAGTGAATGGATAAGAATAGAAATAACGTTTCCATGGCTGAAAAAGTAAGCATGTTTTGCAATGTTTTTTTTTTCCCATTACTTGTAGATTGCAAGTCAAACACCCTAACCATTAGCCAACGCCAGGCCAGAACTAGAACGTCTGTTCAGATAATGTGTTACTGTGTTAACAACACTGTTTAACATCTTTATGTTAGCTGCAGTGATGTTTTATTTGATGATAATTCTATGTTGATCATAGCTGTTCTCATGTTGTTACATCACTTGCAGCACACATCTTGGAACAATATATCATAAATAATAACTGTAAAACTAAAAGTGAAACAGATTTTAAAGTACAACTTCTAAAATCTATTGTTTATAACTAATATTGACCTCAAATTTCCACATAAGAGTATTTATATGTCCAAAAACAAATAATATAATAACACATATTTTTGTTTACAACTCATTTTGATTGTTTTATTACTGAAAGCAATGACTTCTATATATAACTATGTTGAAGACCTCCATTACCCCTCCATCTAGGTAATCCTCACTTATTGTACTCTAATTGGTACTATAGTTGTACCATTATTTCATTTAAACAAACTCCTATACATTCATTTGCTCATGGGTCATTAGCAGATAAAATGGGAAGGGATTCATAATGGTTTTATTGACAACAATTTATTACTTTCTCAGAATGCCTATAGACTAAACAGTAGGCAGGAACTGGACAATTCTCCTCTTTGAGCTATGAACTAATTCCAACAGGCAAAGTGGATGCATTGTTTGTTTTCATTGTAGGAAACTGTTGGTTTTGGGGCAATACATTGTACTTGTTCATCAGCAGCATCTGTTGTGAACTACATAATTAAAGATACAAGTTCAACCATTTACTCTAGAACTATTGTACTTATAGTATACCGTTATAACTTATAACTTGAAGTTGAACAAGTTATACAAACTGTACACCTAACACTAACAGCATTACATTGCTACACTGTAGTGTAGGTGTCAATAACTAAAATAAAGTTACAGTTCCTGATACTTTAGTTTAATATATCAATCGTAACTGATAATGATACTATTTAAGTCATTTAGACAGTACTGCTAATACTGCTAGTATTACAGTGTTAGTTACTGTTAGTAATACTACTAGTACTATCAGTATTGCTAGTGTTAGTTTAGTGGAGTGACAGCTACACTATTTAGTCTATGATGTGAAGATCCAAAGGCAGAAAGGAAAGTTAAGCTACATTAATAACTCACCGCAGTAAATTAAATTAGTATCAAAAATTGTTTTGTTTTCAGGCATACACTGAGAAATTCCAACATAAAATAATTTTTTTGGAACTTACCAACGAGGCATCCTTTATCATACGAATTAACGATAAAATACAGACCTGCTAGCTCCCTCTGAAAAGTTGATTAAACGCAACCTTCGTTAAATATAAAAAAATAAACAAATAAAAGAGAATGCTTGAAACGATAATAATAGGATGCATTATACTAGTTTTAATATTAGTCGTAGTAAATATTGTAGATTGTAGGAAAATATTAATCCTAAATTCTATTATGATTTACTAAAACATTTTGGGATATAGAAAGTGGAAACTACTATCAAATGAGCAAAAATTACTGATGATGTACAATATACAATGCTACTAGTCAGAAAACTTGTTTGTTTGTAGTTAAGCATAAAGCTACAGAAAGGGCTATTTGCGCTTTGCCCACCACGGGTATTGAAATCCGATTTCTAGGATTGTAAGTCCGCTATTCCACTGGGGGCATTTAATATAGTAAAGAATGCACTCGAATATATATCTTTTATACTTATTTCCAAATATAGAAATATTTTTGGTTTAATTTTTTTTTTTTAAGTATTGAGATACTAAAATTTATGAAAAGTAATATTTTATGGCATAAAGACATATTATGCGTTTTGTAACATTTTACTTTGATGTATAATGTTTTATTTTCTAATTTATTCTAATTTATGCAATTTTCGCATAACACGTGGTAAAAAAAAGTCGTTATGTTGACTTCGTTCCACTTGCCTTTGTTTCTTTTGTTATTCTCTGGAAATTATAATTGTTCTACCAATGGAGACAATACTGTAGTATTCCATTTCACTTTGTGCAAGAACGTCAACAGTCAAAGTACTCCAATGGTAAATCAAGTCATATCTCAAGATTATGCCTCCCTAAGTTAAAAGAAAATGATCTGTCACGTGAGTAATACTATTCGCTATGAGTAAATCTGGCATTTCCCATTAGGTGAGAAATGTTATATTTAAATATTTATACAGGTGATCTGAACTGAGTTGGGTGACGGGAATGCATCATGAGAGAAGAAAGCCAGTTGATGAATTCATGAATCCAGTGAAATGGAACTGTCCAGTGTCCAGAAAGAAAGTGTACTCACTGTGTTTTTGCCTATGAATAAATTAATATTTATTTAATTTTATGTTACACATCATCTCTGGTCTATTTACCTATTCATTTAAAATCAGTTAATTTAATTTAATTCAGCATTACTACCTAATACTCTATGAGAAAATCAGTTTCACCCATTAATACCACGGAGTAAGTAAAAAGTAGAAATGTCAAAGTCGCAACAAAGATATTATTATAAAGTTTTATGCTTTTACTAATATGCGTATTGCTCTTACTGAAACTATTGTGTAATATGAGTTTAAAATAATGCATCTGACTTGAAGAATGGCATTTTCTGCAAGAAAAAGTTCTCACAACGAAGATAGACAGTTTGCTGTTGAAGAGCGATGGTTGTACAAAAGAGATGATGAGTCTAGGAGAAATCCTTTACTGGACATGGGACTCTTACTGAAGATGAGAATGTCCATAATATTGATCTATATGCAGCTACAGACTCAAAATGATCAGCCAATATCTGATGTACCCAAAACAGCAAATCTAATGTTACTCCTGAGGATCGATCTCAACATGAAGGAAGCACTGATGACTGAGGGTTGGTAAGACGGATTAGTACTTAGTGAGTGCAAGACTGGATAGGTCAGTCTCAACAGAACTCCCAAGCCATCATCAACCAGAATAACAACCCCAGTCCCAGTGAAGACCAGTTAAGAAGGGCTGGTTGTGGCATTGAAAGATGAGGACTGCCAGTCAGTGTTGTTTTTCCAACAGACGAGACAGCGGGAACTAACCACAAAAAAAAGACCACAAGCTATGGAGCCATCAGAAGACTTTGAGCTGGGAGATATCATGACAGGATAACCATTGATCATGAAGAAACCTGGAGTCATGTAGAACTTCAGGATATACTATTAAAAGCAATTCATTATTTTATCAACATGGACCATGAAATTATTATAGTCATCTGATAGTCATGGTCACTGAGTACACTCACTACCTCATACCCAGACACTGGTGGCATTTTAATCAAGTATTTGGCCAAAAACCCACAAAGGAAAGCCTTTCCCCAACATTATAAGTCCATCTGAATGATTCCAAGTAGATTTTTTTTTCAATGCTAATAAGTGTGGCAAAAGAAAGATATAGACTATTTTCTGAATTGTTTCAGGTAGATAAGTGGTCTAAGGGTGAACATTTGGATGAGATGTAACCTAAAGACTGGGAAATAATCATGGCTGAGCTGTGCTGACTAATTGACCCAGTAGAAAATCAAGAGATCCATCATCAGCTGAGTTTAGAGTTCAGTAGGCTGGCCACTTATTCAGATGATCTATGCTATTTGCATGGTAAAACTTACATTTTGATGGCTTCATAGAAGGATTTTCTGGCACGATGATGAGAGATTACCCAAACATTGGCACTTTTCATTATGACCAGGTTCAAAGTGGTAACTTTGATCCAGCTGCTTGAAAGAAAGAAATCTACAGCTGTATCTGCTGTGGCTACACCTACAATGGACCATCCTGCCTGGATATCTTCAGCATGCCAAAATGAGCCATGCTGAGGGCTAAACAGCCACTCACACATATATCATGGTGCTGGGATTTAACCAAACTGTTTCCAGTGAATTAACAGTGCTATCCTGGTCCACACATGGTTTACAGGCTGCAGCCTATACTGTTAATGGCTCCACTTTACCATAACCATGAATGACAGGAGCAAAGCACTTCCTCACTTGTAGTATGTAAGGTCAGTGACAAGTAAATTGCCAATATTTTGTCAAGCAGCAAAGCGTGTAAGGCTATTTATTCCAACCAATGGATCAGCAGGTGCTGCAAAGCCATCATTGGTCATGCTTTGCCAAAAAGCAAAGTTGGCAAGGCTATTTATTCTAACCAATCACTCAGCAGTTGTGGGAGATCCAGCAGCACCCCTTCTTGGTTGAACAGCAAAGTAAGCAAAGCTATTGGTATCAACTATTAACTTAGAATGTATAGGAGATTGAACAGCAAGTACAAAATGCTGCTGGTACAACTTTATAACACTAATAGACCCTGAGGCAGCTGTAGACAACTACTTGAGGGGGAGGAGGAAGAGTTCATCAAACAGAGTGAACCAAAAGGTTTGTTAATCAGCCAAATTCTTTCTCAGGGCTGGCTGGAGCTCGATTTCTACATGTGAGGGTACAAGGGTAAGAGTTCGAGATCCTGGCTGGCTGGCACAGAAGCAGATAGAATTGTTACGTATCTGTTTGTTAATTGATTTTCCGTAAATTCGTTCCGACGAAACTTTAGCGACACAAGTCCTCTCTTAAATAAAACTGGTTTATTCTTTCCGAATACAACTTTACGATACACTCAACTTCAACAGTCGAGCTATAACAAACTATAATTCTCGTCTCACGAGCTCGACTTCAACAATACGTCTCTCTCTGACTGCAGTTCAATTACTCATTACCTACACACATTGTCCCGTCACGTTGTGACTATCCCCAATCTAGTAAATGCTAGGGCATTCACGAAGGAACATCATATTTCTAGAAAGCAGGTGGTGTGACAGTAGTCACGTGACCTCGCTGACGCAACAGAATACTGGAATATCTTACAATATATCAAACCATCCAAAAAAAGACATAATCTAATCATATAGTGAACTGTACGTGTTTCCATGTTGTGGGCTTGAGAGATGCATTATGACAAGTTACTTTTCTTGCAATATGGTTATCTAATGTTCTATTGCCCTTCAAGATTTTTAACGCTTGCTAACCATATCAGTGAAGCATGGTCCATCTAGACAGTGAACTGCTTACGATGAATGTAGTGGTGATATCATATTATGGAGACTACAACTGTAAGCAGTGTTTAAGACTCATGAAGATTGAACAATCTACACTATTACACATACTAATCTCCTGCAATTCCATTATCACTGGCATCAGTATCCAATAGGAATTCACTATCTTGTCGTGGATATGCCAGCTCTGGATCCTCTATTAGAGCAAACTTTAGAAATTGGAATGCTTGTTACATTCTTAGTTCCATATAAAGTACATCCCAGCATTAGTGAAAGCAGACAATGGAGCTGCTATCTTGGAAGCAAAAAAATATCTTGTCATTGTTATATGGAATGGAATTAGCCTTGTTTTTACCAAATAGTTGAACATAACCAACCCAACAAAAAAAAAATTACAACACTTGTTTATCTATAATAGATGAATCTAACTGTATTGGTCCCTAAGCTTTTCATCTAACAATAAATATCAGCTATCCTAGTTATGCATCTAGCGAGTTTTGCGTGCTCAGCTTCGCCAAAATTACACTACAACTCATTAGATAGACCAAGAAATTATTGCAAAACATGTGACCAACGTCTCGCTACTAAATATCTCTCAGTAACTCAAAAAGTAATGGTTGCAACATCCTTCCAATTGTCGATTTTACGTTCAACCACCTGATCTTATTTTAAAATAATCAAGATGTTATCATTATACGTATTGCACATACATCATATTGCAAAATACCACTTGTTAATTCTGAAAGCAGGGGATGCTACCTCTTTCCAGTAACTAATTTTTTATCCCACTAGCCATCCTAGCTAGATATGTTTACTTCTCATTTGTCATCCCATTTAACACTGACAAGATTAAATTTTCATACTCACGCTGTAATTAAATGGTGTGGAGAGATACCTGCTTCCTGCTTCTCTACCATTGTGCAATTGAAAGGATGTGTACAATGTGGTAGACTTTCACCTACTTCTGAAGGTCTGGATATGAGTGCATTTTTATGAATGCAGCACCCTTGGTGACTGAGCATGAGATACGACCTTTTAATAGTAGGCTCTCTTCATTATATATGCTATCCTTTGTGAATATATTACTATGATTGTTTTTGTGATGAATAAAGATTATTTTATTTTGTTAAACACTGTATTCAGTCTTTAATACTTCAAGCACAGTTAAAGACAGATAATTCAGCTTTACTGAGTGATACATTTTTTTTTCATATCTCCTGCTATTCTGAGGAACCTACCTGTCACTTATGGCAGAAACCAGTGCACCTATAAATACCACATATGAATGAAAATTAATGCAAAGTAATAATTGTATATGTATTATTTTGTGCAAATTCCAATTTCCATCCTTTTATCTTTGAAAAAGTTATAATGTTATCGAGAGCATCTAAATGCTGTTGTTATAAACTGTATTTTCTATAGACGTGACGTCAAGTTTTTTCTAGTATATTCGAATCTAGATTATAAATAAGATATAGTTGTCAAGTGTGTCGAGTTTTTCAACATAGAGAGTTGAATCAGTCATTGTGTTTTCGTGGATTATTTGGATCTGTGTTTACTGTCATGCATATTGGGTAGTGAAAGTACTGTTACGTCTCCGTTCGTTAGTTAATTTCCGTAAATTCGTTCCGACGAAACTTTAGCGACACAAGTCCTTTCTTAAATAAAACTGGTTTATTCTTTCCGAATACAACTTTATGATACACTTAATTTCAACAGTCGCTCTATAATTCTCAACGAACGTCTCACTTGTTCGACTTCAACAA
>NW_013666753.1:132891-153155 GCF_000517525.1 Limulus polyphemus
GCTGAAAGACGAGCATGTTTGTTGATAGGGATTCGAATCCGCGACCCGCAGGTAATAGGAGTCGAGCACCCTAACCATCAGGCCTTAGGAAGAATGCACAAAATTTAAAGAACAAGAAGAATGCAATAGAAAATTAAAAGAATATCAAGAAGAAATTTAAAGAAAATTAAAAGAGGACCAAAGAAAAAGACTTAATTCAGCTTGTGATATAGTGAAAGGTGGATATGCTGTAAATGCTAATAAAATTAGATTCCACTGAGGTGGCATGCAGTGGCGTATTTTTCGTGTTACCGCGTTTACCGGCAGTAAACCAGCCTTGGGAGTGGGAAAAAATAGTGTTTTAGTCAATATAAAAATATTTGAATCTCATCCATTACTAACACAAATATATAATTACCGCAGATTTGAAAAAGCAGTGACTCAAGATGTTATTTACACGAGATATAGCCGTCGTTGACCACAGTGACTGTGCGGGTCTGATTATATGGGTCGTTAATAGTGATTGGTGCGGCGAAGATAGATCAGCCTATCAGCGTGCGTTAAACACCTTGGAAATATATCGCTCATAATTGCAGGGCAAAGTAGGGTAGTAAATGCCAGATGACACTACTTTAGTATTATTTATTATGCTAAATGCTAATTTATTTTTAGTTACGAATTTTTCATGATGATTTTGGATAGTTTTATATGTTTTGATTATTGTTATACAAGTATATATATACATATATACAATATATATAAGTGTGATAAATCAAAGCCACCGGCCAAGATACGCCACTGATTTATATATTTTAATATATTTATTTATGTGTAATTACACTTTCATACCTAAAGTATATATTGTTCACAAATATAATATTTTAAGCATATAAATTAGAACCTATATGTTTACCACATAGGGTTCTAAATTCTATAATATAAATTATAGGCACGCGCCATCTAGTATACTAAATTGTTCTAATAGAGTTATTTCGGCAAGTAGCTTGGCTTATTACTTATAAGATCTAGTTAATTCTGTCATTGTGAAGTTTTAAATATAATTATAAGTAATTTTCGTTCTTGTTTGTCCTAATTTAAGACAGTAGTAACATATAAAGTATTTTTGTGTAAGTACATTATTGAACATAGTTTACAGTATTGAGATGATTTTATAAATTATACTACTACTAAATGCCTTGGATCAGTTTAATACTACTATTACTAACTAACTAGTAATAGTATTAATACTACTACTAGTACTACTACCACTAGCATAAGGATGGTAAATCATGAGTTATGAACTTGACATTGTGTGAAGTCCGAAATATGGAAAGGAGATTACAAACCAGCATATCCACTTGATTTTGTGGGGAAAATAAATATTTGATTATTTCTTCCTTATTGAAATAACATAATGCAAAATGTGCTTTTAAATCTTTTTTTTTTGAACTATGAAAACTGGTTTAAATGGGTTTTTCTATAAGTATTGCTTTTTAACTTTATGATAAAAAATGAATCTGACTTCAAAAAGAAAAACTCAAATCCATATGATTTTAATATTTATAAACTTTTCCCTTAAAGTTAAATTCTTAAAATTTCTGTATCCATCCCATTCAATAAAGCAAACTGTACCAAAGGCTAACTGCCATGTTAGAAAAACAAAACTGTCTTAGTTGAAGATGACTCCTACTCTAACAAAATTTATATTTTTATCCTCTGGTCCTTCCATTCTCATCATTGAATAAGAAAAAGGATGGTACACCAACACTATTAATTCATTTAATAAGCCTAAGTACCTTCATCAGATCGTCTTTATCTTTTTTTCAAAAGAAACTGAGATTTTAACCTGCCCTTATACGAGTCCTAGAGAATTTGATTAAAGAACCTTTACCAGATCATTAAGTGAAATACAATATAACATTTTAGGGATAACAAGGACCCCCTTGGACCATTGTTACTGTTCCAGAGGCTGTATGTTGCTTGAGATTAGTGTCCATCAACAGTCTAAAGAAATAAGTATGAGAGGGTTGTGGGCTAAGATCCAGAAGATGAGTCTCAAAAAAAGACATTCTCTCCTTAAAATTGGACTGCTTACCTGTGTATCAGTCAAAACAAAACAGAACTATTTTCTCTTAAACAAACTTCTCTAAATGAGATGTGAGTTATGCACCTAGACTTTGTTTTCAGTCTTCTAACTGAACACCGTAGTGATAGTGGGTCAAAGACTGAAGTTAAGCCATTCAGTCATGATGAGGCAGATGTTTTTTCATGCTGCCCACGCCACCAGATAAGGCCACAGCAAGCTGCTCATAAAGACTGTGGATACAGATCTTGTCTTCCTGGCTGTGGCCCAAATGCAGCACCTGTAAGTGCATCTGAACTGTGGAGAGTTTTTCATGTTGGCACTCCATTGCCTCAAGCATGGAATCTGTAAAGGCAGGTGGTTTGCACTTTTTTTCAAGCTTTGATAGGATATTACACCACATCAGTCTTCATAAAAAAAAAGAGGAAAAATGACAGCATGGGACTCTTGAACAGTTTTGGTGTGGCTACACCTGCATTATGTTTCCTCTTCTAGTGTCGTAAAGAAATCACCATGGGTATTCTCGACAAACTTGAATGCTTTATCATTCTGTTGTACTGCAAGACAATGTCTGCTAGCCAAATCAGTGAGGCACGGCAGATGTTGTTTGCCAAATGTACAAGAGCACTGAAGAATATTATCCAACCCAAGTATGATGCCTTTTATTTAAATGTTTTCTCATATTTTTAAACTCTATTTTCTTGCTGAAGGTTCCACTCCCAAGAAACAGGAACTTTTTATGGTTCCTATTCTATAATGTAATAATAACCTTGAAACTACATCTCCATTAAATTTTGTGCTTTTGTCATGACTGAATAATTCTTAACAATCCCACTATTTAAGGTAGTGCTGGGTGATCAGTGGAATTTGCTAAAAGATTAATTGTTGGGCTCATGAATTGATCATGTTCAATTAATCATTTTTTCCTACCAGATGGCTAAAAAAAAATAAACTTGTAACGTTGAAAAACGGGTTTTGATACTTTTTGTGAACAGAACACGGCATTGTGTAACATTGTGCTTAGCAGCAAACATAATCAAAATCTTTTGATTACTTGGGAGATTGTAATAATCAAAAATGGTAATAATTATAAACCTTAATTTATTATTTTTGTGAATCATGATGTTAAATAATTAAGCTGAACAAATAAATTGATTGAGAGTAGTAATTAAAAACCATAATGACAATGTTTCAATTACTGCATTGTTGGAATAATTGTAAACACTAATTTTGATTAGTTGTTTTCTTGACATTAAAATCAATTTAATCATTATTTCAGATATTGTATACTTGGAATAACTGAAAACAGTAATAATTGGAAACACTACTTGATTATTTTCACAACATTATGAATTAATTTATGTGACGCTAAACAGATGTAATCAGTGCTCGTAGATAATTGATCATTCAATTTTATCACCTATCCCTAATATAGAGTATTTTTACAGGTAACATAAAATTTATGGTTAAAAATGTACCTGTTGTTTTTCAGAATTTTTAGTGGTAGGATTTAGACATATTGTCAAGAAAGTTAAAAACACATTACCTTTACTCTGCAGATAATAATTTCAACCAATGCTTAACCATTGTGGTTTCATTAGGGCTAGTAGTACAATACCTGTTTGATCTTGGACTACTAACTCTTATGCAACCATAATGGCAAAATATTGGCTAAAATAAACCTTTATTATTGTTACATTTCTGTTTAACAAATTTGATCTCTTTAGTTGTCTTTCCTGATTGGGAATGCATGGTTTATCTGTATTCCTCTAGTTTTGACCACTGAAAGTGAACATATTGCATGGATTAAATAAAAGAACAATTCTTGAGGAAATACAACTTTACATGAAGGAATGTAATCTTCCCGATAACTATCCCTGTATTATCTGGAGATTAAAGTTTTTTTTTTCTAATTCTATTTCCAAAATGGTTTATATAGGCTATCCTATCCACCAAGCTGTAAAATAAAAATGAAAAGACTCAAAGACATCCCTTGTCATTCCAATATTTGTCAAGCTTTCTTTTAAACTCCCTTAAATTCAGTGCATCCAATACATCTGAAGGCAACCCATTCCAAAGGCTAGGGAAATATAATTGTCTTAACAATGAAAAGTCACTTCTCTTTCCAGATGCCAGCAGGGAAAATACGGAGACATTTCCATATTAAAACACATTCCCATTATGAAAACATTTGATAAAGGAAATGTTGTTTATTCAGGGATTAAATTATTTTCATTATGTGAGTATGTATAGATATATACATGCAAGTTGAAACCTTAGATAATGATTATATTTTATTTAAAAACTTTTTCTTCAGAATCTAAGCAACAAAAGATGTTCATTATTTTTTTGTAATATGAAACAATAATGTAGTCTGTCTTCATTCAAAATAATTCTAAATCATTTGCTAATTTCACTATCTTTTTCTTTCTTTTTTTATTTGTATTTATATTACATTTTGAATGCTGGTCAAGATTTGTAGTCTTAGCAGACTTTTTGTGCCCATGTGCACATGTAGTGCTTTTTCCTGTGTCTTAACAAAAGGCATAGTCAGAACTTTGAAGGCAAAGTTTAAAGGCATTTTGCCCAGTTGCATGATATCTGCTTAGTTGAAGATGAGTCTTTATCAGCCAAAATTACCATTCTCTCCATTAAGTGCAAAAAAAGAAAAGATGATGTATCAGCACTCAGTTCCCTTAAGTCTTAAACTCTTCTTTTTCAAGATAGGACAATTTCAGAGATCTTACTTGTCTTATATAGCAACTTTTCTATCACAGATATCATTCTAGTAGTCCTCTTCTGAACCTTTTCCAACAATTCAATGTCCTTTCTAAGGCAAGGAACCCAAGACTGAACACAATACTCCAAATGTAGTCTAGCCAGTAACTTATACTATGAAATTATAATTTCTAGTCTTGTATTCAGTATTTCTATAAGTAAAACCTAAAATCCTTCTTCATACATATCTAAGTAACTTATTGGTCATTTCTTCATACGTGTCATTGATCTAACTAAATAAAAAAGAGGTCTGACACTGAGGTACCCCCACTTATGATATTAGTCCAGTTTGACTCAACTTCATTTGAAATAAACCTTTGCTTTCTTCAATCCAACCATTTTTCTATCCAATGAACCAATGTATTACTCATATCTATAGAGATCATCTATACCTGTGCTTACATCTACATAAGCAGTAACCTCTTTAAAAAAAAATGTTGACAATCCAACAAAATTTTAAACTTTGTTGAATGATTTTGCAAAGTATCTTTTTTTCAGACTTTCTGAAACTTTTTCTTACCACTGATGTAAGTATAATAGACCTGGAATTACTAGGAGAATTTTTATCATTTCTCTTGAAAAGAAGAGTAATATTAGTTAACTTTCAAACTTCTGGCACATGTCCACTATTTAAGGACTTACAAAAAACAGTAGCAAGTGGCCTATATATACAAGCCTTATCTTCCTTCAAAAATCCTTGGGGAAATATCTGGCTCAGGAGCTTTATCATTCTTTAAAGTTCCCAGTTCTTCCTTAAGCTCACAGTTAATGTGATCATCTTATTTCCATATAGCAACTCTTCAGGATGAAAAAATTGCTTAAATCTTTATTAGTAAAAATTGAAGGAAAAGGTAGAATTCAATAATCCAGCCATCTCATAATCACCTGATGTGAGCTTTCCTTTTTTTCAACCCTCAAATGCTTTTGGTTTTTTTTACCATTAATGTATTTAAAGAAATCCCTACATTTTTAGTTAACTTTTTTTACACATACCTTTCTCAATTTCCTGTTTGACCAACTTACTTGATTTTCTATAATACTTGTCATGTTGATTACAAGACAAAAAGAGAATCCAAGGGCATGCAGCAAGTTTATAAAATGTTTTGGAATAAAAGGATGAATTCCATCCATGGATATTAGAACATATAAATTTACAGTAGCAAATATACAAAGCTAAATAAAAATATGAATAGCAAAAATTAATTTTAAATAATATTAAGATTATGTGTTGTTTAGAGAGGGAAGTAATTTGGTGATTAGTGAGGTTTCTCCTTGCAAAAGGGAATCAATGATCTCTAAAAATAAAAGGTGGGTTTAATTTTTACTTTATTTCTTGGAGGTAAGTTTGTAAAAATAGCCTTGAAAGACCAAGTGATCCCTTGACTATATGTTAAGTAAGTTCTAAATCTCTACATTTTAGTATTGAAGCTTATTCTCTGTGTTTCAGCTTAGACATTGAGGCTGTTAAAGTGTTTTTGAATAAAAGAAATCTCATTAGAATGATACTTTTTTTTCCCCAGTATCTTAGAATTATAAGCAAATTTAGAAACATTACTATCTAAGAACAGAGTTTTTGGAGAACCACACTATTGAACATTCTTCTATATAGAAAAATTATCATTTTTTCATTTTTTTGCAGATCTGAGCTTTAAACCACAAACTCAATTTTCAGTCCTTGTTTTATTTGTTCACCAGCATTAAACATAAGAGCTTGGTGATTAAATCAATGAATTGTATAATTGACTACCTGAGAGTACCAATTACATCGATTAGTGTCATGTAAATTATTCATATTTAAAACTAAATTGACTAATGTCATGGAAGTAATCAACTAAATTGAAGTTAGGGTTTCTGATTGTTATTAGTTTTGATTATTTCAAGTAATTGAAAAATTGCCATTATGTCTATTTTTAAACACCAATTAACATAATATAGTATCTGTGCTCTGCTTGCTGCAGGTATCAAAACATGATTTGTGTTCTAAGTTTTTGTTTATTTATATGATAACCACAGCATAACCATCTTTTTTTGTTGCTTAGATGACGTGGCAATCAAATAGATGAATAGAGCTCATCAATTAACAAATTTTGCTTTATTCTACACATCAATTAATGTATTATGCAACACTTATTCCAAGGAGTTCTTTAAATCAAGATAAATAATACTGATAGGGGTGATACATTTATAAACGATGGAGGCCCAAGTTGGTAAGGCATAAAAACAGTTTCTCTGAAAACCATTAAAAGAAGCACTGATTAAATGCAAACTTTATAAATGCTTTTATTAAGTATTTCTGACAACATATTCCAACAGCTTACTAACACCAGAGTACTGTATTGTGGTATAGTTCTCATATGATACAAAACTAGATTAGAAGTTTTGACTGTACGATTTAAATCTGTTTACTGAAGGAAGTAGCATTTTAATAAAAAGGACTAATCCAAATTAACTAAAACATTTTTTTATAATCTAGAGTATTCTTGCTTAGCTATTTTTTACTATAAAATTCAGTGAATACATTTTTTACTGGATATATGATTAAATACTGTTTATTCAACTTTGTGATTTATACTTCCCAAAATATTTTCATGTATATTGAATAGTTAAGAACACCTAATAATAGTTCTGTTAGGTTAACTACATTATTAGTTGGTAGAGTTGTAAAATTTGTGCATTAATCATCATGTGTTGCTTGACAAATATTAGAATAATTATTAAACTATGTCTAAATCAAAAGAAAGTTAGATAGTTTGTCTTGCTTTTCAGATTTAGTAAATTAATAGATAGCACCAATAAGGATGATTAATTGTTTAGAGGAATTGTTTTATGCTTGGTAAAATGTATGCTACATGATATAGTGAAGTGAAACTGTATATTGATATATATTTGATCTTTCACTAAAGACTAGAAATGACAGCAGAAGCCCAGAAAGTGTCAGCAGAGTGGAAGAAACGAGTAAAGTCTGAATATATGAGAATAAGACAACTAAAAAGATTTAAACGTCATGATGAGGTGAAAGTAAGTGTGTTAATTTTTCATATTTTTGTGTTGGGAGTTCAAGGATTATATTGTTATTGTTTTTCCCATGAAATGACTACTTTTTGTTTCCATATATTTTCCTTTTGGTGCTAAAATAGAAGAAAAATATATCAATCTTGTATGTTAATTTTAATTTGTGTATTTTGATTAAGGTTTCTTAGAAAATTGTAGTGTTTGCATGCAATTTTTCAGATCTCTTATTTCAAGCTTCATTATAAAAATTCTAAATTACCTGTAGAATTAATTCAAATTTACATGTACTAATGACAAAATGTTTGAACTGTGGTTATTCTGACAGCTTATAACTTATTTGTAAACATAACTTTAAAAGTTTTCAGTACGAAAAACAGCAGAAATGAACAAGTAGAATTTATTTAAGGTTATATTCCTGTTTTGATTTGTTTTTAATGGTATTGAAGGTTTTATAGGAATTACTTATGAAGAATAATTGTGATTTTAAAATACACTAACTTAAAACAGTTTGGATTTTCTTGAATTGTTCTGCCCTTAAAATGCAGAAAATATGCCACAAGCCTTGAGGCTCCCACCTAACATCACGTGTTTACAAGTAATACAGCTGTGTTGTAGTATGGAAATGAGTATGCAACAAACCTCACCAATAGGAATGCAACACACCCTTCTAGCACAGCTTACTCCCTCTATACTATAGAGTATAGAGCACAATCATCACTTCTTGATTTGGCATTCTTGAGTGCAGTCATACAAACTTTTAACTCAGTTCATTGCATTTTAGTTTTAACTTCAACTTTTTGACAACTTCAAGTTTGTTGTAATTTTCTTGTATTAAGTTTTTTTCTTCCATATTATGAACTCCTAGTTTAATGTAACAATTAATGCTTCTGGTATGGAAACTTCTACAACTGATCTTCCCAGACTTAACATTACTGTGGCTTCAGGCTGAGAAGGTTTTGACCTTGGTGCATTGGAAATTGGTCTTACTTGCAACCTGTGGTGCCTCCTGAACTGCAGTCAAATCTCTTGTTTCCTGAGGATGAAGAATTGAACAGCCTTTTTCACCTCCTGCTTTTGCAGCTTTCTCTGAGTCTACTCCTTTGGATCTCCCTTGTCCTTCCTTTCTTTATCTTTTGTCTCTTTCTCCTGTTTCCTATGATTCCTCCCCCTCCCTTCTTCATTTCTGCCTAATGTCAGATTATTTAGTTTTCCCTCCATTTCCAGATATTTATGTTCACGCTGACCAATTCCTTTCCTAACTGTGTGCTGGTGCCAGCATGCCTCGATCCACACGTTTGGTAGACATGCATGTTTTGGCTTACCACAGGACTGAGCTTCCTTTTCTTGGTTTTCAGACCTTGGAATCACTGATTCAGGCATGCTATTCTTCATTTTTCCCTGGCCCAGTTCTCTCATCTTCGTTTTACCCTAACAACTCTCTTACATTACCTTTCGTCTGTTACTTTCCTTTCTGAAGCTATCCACCATTCCCCTGAAGGTCTTTTGGTAGATACACATTCACTCCTTTTCTCCATGATAGTGCATTTATCTTCTTCAGCTTTGTCCCTCCATATGTGATAACTTTGTTGCTGGGACCTCCTTGGCAGGGATGCCCTTTTGTCACATGTGCATTTGCCTGTTTCTTATCTGCCTGACCTTTGTCTGGCTCCTTTTCTCATCAGTCTATTTTTGGAGATGTCCCTGATACTTTGGAACTCATGTGGGTGGTGTGTCAACATTTCTTTATTTCTTATCTTGTTTCTTGTCTTTCTCTATCCTCTTCTGTTTCTTGATATCCAGCTTCCTATCCTCTCTCATTATTGTCTTTTCAGATGTCAGTATTGCCAGTGGATACCCCTTAGGTTCAGGCTCATTGGGGGTACAGTTGGCCCGAGTTCTCATTTGTGGCATCCTATGAGAATGGGTTGTTGGGTTTTCAGGTGTTGGCAGATTCATTTTCCATTCCTTCTCTAGTTCCCATTTCATTCCCTCCTCTTTAAGATCCACTTTCAAGCCAGCTTCTTTTGAGGTAGTTTTGAGTCCCTTACAGAAGGATGCTATCAAACAGATAGAAAATTTCTCCCTTCTCTTGGATTTTATTCCCATCTGTTCATTGTTCGTAAGAAGACAGGGGATTGACATCCAGTTATTGATCTCTCAAACCTCAACCACTTCGTCAACCTTCCTTGTTTCCCCATGGAGTTTTTTCTCAACCTTAGATGGTCATTCACTCTAGGTCTTTGGATGACCAAGGTCAATGTATTGGATGCTTACCTACATATCTCTGTTTCTCTTGCATTTAGACATTACTTTTGATTTGTTCATGGGGGTCAGGTGTTTCAATTCCACACACTATCTTTCGGTCTGGCATCAGCTCCACAGGTCTTCTGTCCCGTAGTCAGAGCCTTTGCTTGTCACATTTATCAGCTGCAGTTTCACCATTACATGGACAATTGGCTTCTTTTGGCTTCTTCCCAGCAAGCTTCTCAGAACCACTCTCATCTCCTTCTTCAGGAGGTGGCTTGTCAAACTGGTGTAAGTCATGTCTCACCCCCCCCCCCCCATTCAATACTTTATTCATTTAGGGGTGTTTTTCAACTCAGGGCCCAGCCTTCTCCTCTGTATTTGAGGGATATGGAGCACTTGGTATCCAAAGCCAGGACTTCTCATTTTCTCCCTGCACAGAAGGTTCTATCTCATTTGGGGACATGGGATCCCTCATCCTTTGGGATCATGCATAAATCCACTGTCTTCAATGAAACCTTGTTCAGGATCCCTTGGACTCCTCCATTTTTCTTCCTTCCATCCAACAAGTCTATTTTGCCTGGTGGCTCGACAGAGACAACACTTCGGATAGCATTGCTCTTCCTCCTCCTTGTCCGGATCTTAATCTCTTTATGGATGCATCTCTTACATGGTAGGGGTGTACACATAAATCTTTTGGAGCTTCTGACTGTTCATCAGGAATTGGATCATGTCCTTCCTGTGGTACAGGAGCATGTTGTCATGATCCATTCCATCAATTTGACCACTGTCTTTTATATCAACCATCAAGGTAGCATCTGGTTTTGTTCTCTTTGTTTTCAAACACTCAGTTTTCTTTTCTGGGCCAACCTCAGTATGGTCGGCTTATTGCTTGTAACATCTTGGGTGCTCCGAATCTTTATTGGCTTTCTTGCCCCAACAAGTTTCTACTGATGGAGTGGTCTCTCGCTCTACAGGTGTTCTAGTGGTTATTCTACCAGCTGGATGCCCCCTTCTGGATGCTTTTACCACCTACCTCAGTACCAATGCCACTCTTTCCAGGTGGAGCAGTTCTGAACTCCTTTGCCATCTTGGGAGTTTGGAAATGTTGGCTTCTTATCAGGCTTGTCAGTGTCTTCAGTTTCAGTTCATGGGTCATCTGATGATCATTCATTTGGAGAAGTCCATAGTTGTATCTCACTTCAGTCATCAGGGTGGCACTCATTCTCAGCACTTGTGCTTTTTGACTCTGAAATTTCCTTTTTGGACTTACGACCGTGGGATTCAATTGTTGTACTATCATGTCCTGAGGACTAGGAACCTGATGGCAGATTGCTTGGACGTGATCCTTCCCATGAAGTGATATCTTTATCCTTTGGCATTTTAGTGGATTTGTTGCCACTTTGGGAGTCTTCTAATTGATGCCTTTGTAATTCCTTTCAATACCAAACTTCAATTATTTTGTTTTCCAGTTTTGTACTGTGCAGCTCTGGCTATCGATGCTCTAAATCAGGATTGATCCAGTCTTTTTCTGTGTGCTTATCCTCCTTTTTGCTATCTTCCCAATGTCCTGTCTCTCATTCACGACAAGTGAATTGCTTCTCTTTAGCTGGCTCGATTGTGGTTTTCCCTCTTGAGCCATTTGGTGTCCAGAAAGCTTATTATCCTTCTCCTTTGGTGGTTCTCCACATTCCATGGAGATCCATCTTTCATGATGGGATGTCAAGCCTGGGATTTGTCTGGTCTCTTGGCTGACAGTTAGTCTTTTCACACAGAGTAATATGTTTCTGTTTTGTTTTTGCCATCCTTTCTCACTGGCCCTCTATCAGTGTGAGTGTTTGAATTATATATACATGTATATATGAAGAGATTAGATGCAAGTGCTGTGTATCCAATTGTGCCATTTTGAACAAAAACAACTTACTTTTCTGCATTTCCCACAAAAAAATACTATGAAATAAAGGGTGAACTATTTATCAAACAAAACTGTGAGCAGGATGCATAAGCATCCTTGAAAGTCCTTGAAATTGAGAATGGAATTCCAAGGGTTTGAAAGTGCTTGAAAATATTATAATAGCAGAATATGTCAATATATCTAACTTTAGTGGATGTTGTGGAGTTGAGTGCAATAAGTAGTCTTTCTGTTTAGTGTATATTCATATGTTGAACAAATAAATAGGAATTTTATAAAATTTTAGTGGAATCCAATTTATTTCGATGTAGATTTTAGATTACAAAAAGTTCTTGAAAAACATTTTGAGAGTGCTTAGAAAGTACTTGAAATTGATCTGAGGAATTCAGTATGAACCATGTATAAGAAATTATTATAATAAAATCTAAAATAAATCTGACTGTATTTCAATTTTACAAGATTAATTGTAGGACAAAGTACTTTATATCTGTATGACTTATTCAAAATGCTGCATATCCATCAATACAGTGTTATTAGCAGCTTGGTTTTGTTGGGAATGGTGTATACTACATTTTGCATCTAAGGTCTTCAGTTATAATTGTTCACATATTTTACATCACAACTTGTAGAATACTCCACATACAAGCTGATAAGGAAATCATGGTTTACATTTCTGCTGCTACAAACCAAAATATTTAATACATATGTATATAACATTTTAAAGTTTCATGTAATTTTTAGTATGTTATATATTCTTCCTAGTGAAAGTATATATATATATATATAGTTTTCACTTGAGGTTTAGAGGTATGCATTTTTAAATGTTTGTGTGTATGTGCTAGGCTTTCATAATTCAGAATTTTCAGGAATTTGTTTGTTTTTCTTTTCAGAAATTTTCTCTGGATTTTTTTCTACCAATAAAATAAAAGGTACAAGAAAGAATACTTTTTTTTCCATGGGACAAAGTATTATGGTAACCATTGTTGCCCCTAGCAATATGAATTCCATGCCTGTTTGTACACTATCCATGGCTAGTTGTGGCTATGGCAGTTATTCCTTAGTACATATACTAATTTATATAGAACTTTACCACTTATTAATATAGTTCATAATATAGTCACATGTGGTAAATTTGTTAATTACATGCAATGTTTTAAAGCACTGTTTTTTGTTATGGTAATCAGGCTGCCTACGTGTCCAACAGACAATTCATCAATGAAACCACAGCACTAGTGAAGAAATGGCACCTAGAGAAAAAAGCAGAGGCTGTCTTTCCAACAGAAGTTCCAGCTCACTTTCCTCTCATGAAGAAGGTATAAAAAAACATTTGAAAATTACATACTGAACCATCTGTAAAACAGATTTTCCTTTTTTTTTTTTTACAACATATCATCTAAAGGCAAATGAAGTAGATTAGATAAAGTTTGTTCAATGTTGAAATGGAGTTTTTCGTAGTTGGTTTGAGAACTTTAATGGACTGCAACTGCCGTTTGAAAGAAAAGGAGATGAAGTTTCAGCTGCTATACTGAGACCTTCATGTTTTTCTTGTCTCAGAGGTGTGCTACAGCTCTCAGATGCAAGAGTGTAAAATAGCTTATCTTAAAAATATAAACTGAAAAGTAAATGTATACCTAATTTTAACATAATTATCTTTGGTAATTCCTAAGACTGCCTTTTATGTTTTACTATAGTTAACCAAGGTTTGTTCACATACTTTGCTGTTTGATGTACGCAAAAATTGTTAACAAATGGATCATTTTATTCATAATGGGAATTTGTTTGTTGTCAGTATATGATAAAATCCTTACATTGTGATGAAATGAAAGCTAAATAGTATTTTTTTAAATAAGGAAACCCTTTTAGATATTTCTTTCAGTATTTTTTACTGGACATTTTATTACAAAAAGTTTTAAGTAAATTAAACAATTATGCATGTGTTAAGTGTGCACAAAAACTAGTATTAACATCCTATGTTAGTCTAGTTTAGAATTATTAATCATGTTTCTCCAATACATTCTTTACTATTTGTAATGCAAATTAATAATGTATATTATTGTTGATAAAAAGGACTTTTTATTTGTTATTTATAAGTTTACATTACATATGCAGTTTTAAAGAAAATATAGTTTTACAGGTAACAATAATAATTTTATTATTTAATTGATTGACCTTGTATTCCCTTATCCATCAAAATTATTCTTAGCTAAGAATGAAGAAAAATTATTTCATATATTTTAACATTTTGCAGCTAGTCATATTAAGCTTAAGGTGTTGTAGTAGAAAATACATTGACATTACATGATAAGAAAGCTAGAAAAATTTATTTGAAATGTCAGATGTCTTCAATATAATCCTTTGTTTGTGTATTAATGATATAATGTGTTCCCGTTTAAGCGCTATTAAATTTTAAGGACCTGTTTTGAAAGGCTTAGCTTGACCTTACCGTAATTCCTTCCTTAACTTTCTATCAAAAGAACAGTGTATAGAACTTTAATAATATTTACATACTAGACACCAGTAAAAGAAAACATTAAAGTAAAGTGAGTTTTTGCTAACTATAAAGAAAAGAATACTAGTAAGTTTAGTGCTGCACATTTTTTAACGAGAAATTCCAATTTAGTTTAAGGGTTGAAATTCTTATGGTGAACATTTTAATATTTCCTTTTATATGTTTTAAATTATCTGTTTTTTACTAATTTCAGGCAGAAATTGAAGTTTCTGATGGTACAACACAGAGCAAGCCTATCAGGATAATGTATAGTGTAAACTCTATCCCTACTATGTACACATGGGCACCAATACAACAGAACTTTATGGTGAGGTATTACACTTTGTTATTGGATGATACTGTGCCATTTACTTCGTGATAATTAACAAGCTTATATTAGCTTATACTAAAGTGCTTGGTGATTAATAAAACTTACTTGTGTGATGAATTTAGCTAATTTGCATTAAACACTCTAGATTTCAAAACTTGCTGTATGTTTGTTTTGAAATCATTCAGACTATTGACCCAAATAAAATAAGGTGGCCTGGCAGAATGTTTAAGATTCTTGCTTGAGAAATGTTTTGTTAAAATTACAGCATGGATCTGTGTTCTTTTTATACTCCAGGTCAAGAGTGATGAGGCTTCTTTGTTTTGATTTCCTGATGTGGTTGACTAAACTTTTTTGATATCACATGTTTAATATTATCATAGGAGTAAGAAGACATTACTCTTATTTTCACTGTAACATATATCCAGATTAGTTTGATTTATTTTTTCAGCTGTAAATCTTGGGCTATTCTTTACTACTCTGTCCATTTAATAATTTTGAATGGGATTTCCTAAAAAATACTTGGTAAGCAGAAGTTACAAAATTGTTCCTACCTAACCAACTGAAATTTAATACTTATTGAAAAAAACACCCTCAGTAATGATAAAGGTTTAGGGCAGAGTTTGTGGATTTACTCAAGAAAGATTAATATTTAGTTTATACAGAGGTTGAATACGTTATATTAAAATGATATTGGAGCCTCATTCTATTTGATGACTGTGCATATTGACAATATTTGTTTTTAAAGTTGTTGGTGTTTAATTTTTTTAATTGTCATTATTATTATTAAAAAAAGATTGTGTTAAACAACACTCAGAGAGAAGAGTTCAACCAGCTTTGCTTAGAGGTGGATAACATAGAGCTAAGATACAGTTTACAGTCTTTGGGCTCTTAAAATGAGATTTTCTGGAAATTATAAAGTATTAAACTCATTGTTAGCTTTCTTTATTTTCATTCCCAATGAAGGAATGTAAAATTTGATGCAGATTTTCTAATGTGTTTTGTACAAGAAGAGATGTTTCTAAAATGCTTGTATAAATCTGTGTGTGAAATTGTTTATTTGTATTTCTCATATTAAATTTTACTCTTGATGTATTTAACAGATTCTTTGTTTAGAAAGCTGTAGCTCTACTTTTTTTTTCTTTCTGTCACATGTTAGGTTGAAGATGAAACAGTACTACATAATATTCCATATATGGGAGATGAAGTTCTGGATCAAGATGGTACTTTCATTGAAGAACTACTTAAGAATTATGATGGCAAAGTTCATGGAGATAGGGAATGTGGATTTATAAATGATGAAATTTTTGTAGAACTGGTTGAGGCATTACAATTCTATCAAGACACAGAAGATACAGAAACTGTTGCTGATAAGAGAGATAAACTTGAGAAGGACAAGTTACTTCTTCCCAACAAAATTTTGCCTCAAAAATCAATTTCAAGAAGCAGTTCTATAGATGCAGAGAATTCAGATCAAAGTAAGTTACATGATTTTGAAAGGTTGCAAATTGCATTAGACATTCTCTTCTGAAGCTAAAATACCAATTTGTTTTTTAAACAGAATAAACTTAAAAAACAACAAAAAGAGAATGAACATTTATTTGGATGTAAAGGATGGATCTATGTTTTGTCACTATTAAATTAAGTACTAATACACTGCTTGATATCAGAAGGGATATAGCAGTATTTTTGTTACTGTCCCTACTTTTGTTTTTCAGAATTAGTAATTTCAAGATACAGGAATGGTGTGTTGTTACCTTGATTTTTATAAGCAAACTTTTATTGTGAAATTATAAATGTGAGACATCTTGTTGTTGTAGTTTGATATTTATGCTTAGTTCAATATTTTAAATTATTCTTAACTGGCAACATGGAAACTGTTTTAATGTATTGGATAACCTTAAAACTTAATGAAAATAAATGTGGTAAAAGAATGGTAATTAAAGAAAAAGAACTTTTAAACATTACCATATTAAATAGGATTCCCACTAACAAGATAAACCTGAAAATAAAATAAAAATTGGAAGGGTCTAATTTATATTGATTTAAATATGAGGGTTTGATTACTTAACAAATTTTCACTGTTTCTGGATTCATTGGATAGAAAAAATAACACACTTAATCAAAGTTAAATGGAATCTTGTACATAGTTTTCATGTCCTGGAAGAAAGCTAGAGCATGGTAGATTAATATATGTATGTTTTTCATATTTCAGATGAAAAAAAATCTATAGCTGAAATTCCAGATATCATATTTGCAGGGATATCAGCTGTTTTTCCAGATAAAGGACCTCCAAATGAACTTCGGGAAAAGTAAGACCTTCTTCCATTGTACTATTTAAATTTATGATATTTCTGGTCCTCAAGTTGGAACTGCATAATAAATGTTCAAGACAAATATTGTATGTAACTGGAGAGTTGAAAATTTGGCCTCTGACATATCTTTACTGTATGCATGTGTTGGTTATGGAGCATATTTATCTAATAGTAACTATAAAAAGGGACATAGATAAGGAACTATTTGCTGTCACATATTCCATGGTTTGTGACGTACAAACATTGATAGCCTTCTCATCTATTCTTCCATGTATGAGTTTAAAAGTGAAGAAAGGTGGTATTGTAAAGTGCAACTGTATACATGTATTTAAAACAATTTTATAATAATAATAATAGTTTACCATTCTCTTTCATCTGATCTCCAGTTGTTCTATTTTCTCTTGGTTTAATGGTGGGTAGGCAGTGCTTAACTCTTCCGACACGGGGTCGGTTAATTTGACTGAGTCACGTGACCTTCTGTACTCGTTTAAAGTTGACATAAATTTAATACTTATAACACTATATATATTGGGTATATCTTCACGAAATTTGGCAGTCTTTCATTTAATATTACAAGTCTTTCACATACAAAAAGTCATATTTCTTAGTGAAGTACATTTAATAAAATAACATAAAGTTTTGTCCATGAATATATTGAGTATTTGTTTTGAATAGTCCGTGTGCAAAGTAATTTTAATGTTAAAATTAAAAATACTTTTTGCTATCTCAAAAATCTCAAATTTCCTTTGTGTAATCCATAAAACCTCCTAAATGCAATTCCAACATTTTTTTCACTAAATACTTATAGTTTATATGTTATTTTCTCTATCCTAATCTCAAAACGGGATCAATCAATTCGAACGACCTCGTAACCACCAAAAAATAATCGAAATAAACCTAAATTACCTTTTTTTCTTTCTGGAATGACTTCAAATTGCAAAATGAAAGTACATTTGTTTATCCTAAGTAGTTCTAAGTTTGTAACATTATACATCTATTTATAATTAAATTTTATTGTTTTACTGCTCTTTGAACCATGTCTAACTGCTATCTGTGCCATTATAAGTTGTAAATCACTTGGGGAAAGTGCAGCTCACGCTACGCTATCGAATTACATTACCCACGAGCTGCTCGTTGCGTGCTTTGTGAACAATTTTAATTATATTATTATCATTACTTATTTTACCTATTCTAGTCTTAAATAACTTAAAAGATCCGTACTTTTAATTTTAGTTACTTTTATAATAATAAATAAAGAATAAATATGAAAAACAAGAAATAAAGTACTTACACAATCTTCTTTTTTCTTGCTCTCAGGTTTTCAAAGAGGGTTAACCCTAATTTTTCATACTATAGATAGTAATACACTTAATAATTTTTATTTAATTAAATAATGCACCAAAGAATATATACTAATAATATGCAAAAAGTAGACAAATTCACTTACTTCTAAATATTTTCCTGGCTTTCTAACTATGCGACAAGAGCTGTTAGAAATTCATTCAAGCTAGTCATTAACTTTCCCACGGGAAAAATGTTGCTACTCAGAGTGACATTGATGGTTATCTGTTCAGAACACAATGTTATACAATATGCCATTTGATAGATGAAAACCTGGACTTTCTATTGGTTAAAAATAATATATAATGAAACGTAAGAGAGAACTATCAACCAATTGTGAAAGACAGGATGTGACAGGTGGGTGTGGCAGGAGGGGTCTGATTTTCCCTTTGATAGCTCTTTAACAAAACAAAATTGAAGGCCATAAAAATTGTGGTCTGTTTAAGCAATAACGATTTTATAGAGAGCATTTTACGTTTAATTTCATACATTTTTGAGGGGTGACGGATAAAATAGGGATGATGAAATGCTAAGACAAACTTTGTTGTGTGTTACACTAGTGGAAATTTGGGATTTTTTTATATATTTCCTTTTAGAATTAAGAACTTAAAACTTATATACTATTAAAATATGGATTATTAGCTAAGATTTTATGCTATTCTAATTGGTATAACATAAACAAAAAGTAGTTTAATAAAATTTTGAATGTAAGATACTAAAACCTTGTGTCATGCGCAGTAAAGGGTACCCGGGCCGATAGGGTTAAAATACATTGTCACTGCCCCTTTGACAAGGTATTGTTGGGGTTTTGTATCTATAAGCTTAGCCCATAAATTCACCTTGAAACAATCAGTGGTGAAATGTTCCTCACACACACCACTTTTTTGAACAAAAAAAGAAAAAATGTCTTCTATTTGGTGACTGTGAACCTTAACAATATTTGTTTTTGAAGTTGTTGGTGTTTATTTTTTTAAATTGTCATTATTATTATTATTTAAAAAAGAATGTGTTAAACAACACTCAGAGAGATGAGTTCATCCAGCCTTGCTTGAAGGTGGATAACATAGAGCTAAGATATAGTTTATAGTCTTCTGTGCTTTTAAAATGAGACTTTCCAGAAACTGTAAAGTATTAAACTCATTGTTAGCTTTCTTTCTTTTCATTTTCAATGAAGGAATGTAAATTTTGATAAATAAGGGACATGATGTGTACTGTTCCTATGGTATGTAACTGTTTCTTTGTTGTTTCCTTACACTTAGCTATATTTCTCAGCATGTCTTTCATTGTGAACTAAAATGACTTCTACAAAGACAAAGTTATAGGTAGAGGCAAGCTGAAACTGTGGGCAGAATAATTCCTTGAAAATAATGGAAGCTACAGATTCCTATAAAATTGTTAATAATTTATGGGTTTGTTTCTTTTAAAAACAGTAGAAAAGGCACATTTTTCAAATGCTAGTTTTTTATTAGTATTTGACATATTTCAGTGCTTTCTTCATGGAAACTAACCACATTATGGGTTCTTCGTTTTAGGTGTTTGTTTCTTGCAGGTGTAACTGCCTTGAAGATTAGATTAGGTAAAATAAATAATAATAATAATTTTGAGAGGTAAGTGAATTTCTCTACTTTTTGCATGTTATTAGTATATATTCTTTGGTGCATTATTTAATTAAATAAAAATTATTAAGTGCATTACTATCTGTAGTATAAAAAATTAGGGTTAACTCTTCAGAAACCTGAGAGCAAGCAAAAAGGAGATTGGTTAAATACTTTATTTCTTGTTTT
>NW_013666753.1:153874-177529 GCF_000517525.1 Limulus polyphemus
AAAGTTCTGACCAAACCAAGCCTTTATAGTTGTGAGGTATTAAAAATTGAACTGGTGTATTTAAGTGTTTTACACTCACAAAAAAAGAACCTATCATTCTATAGGTATTTGAAGAACTTGTAGCAATCCGTCACAATTTTGGTTTATTTCGAATTGTTTTTGGTGGTTACGAGGTTAATTAACCTAAAAGGATTCCTATTTTTACATTTTAGTTACTTTTTATAATTAGACATAAATAATAAACATGAAAAACAAGAAATAAAATACTTAACCAATCTTCTTTTTTCTTGCCGTTGATTGCCGAAGAGAATTAAACATAATTTTTTATACTAATGATAGTAATGCACTTAATAATTTCTATTTAATTAAATAATGAACCAAAGAATATATACTAATAACATGCAAAAAAGTAAACAAATTCCCTTACCTCTGAAAATGTATCTGGCTTTCTAACTATGTGACAAGAGTTGTTACAAATTCATCCAAGCCAGTTGTTAACTTTCTCATAGGAATGATGTTTGTACTCTGAATGAAATTGACATTTAACTGTTCAGAACATAATGTTATACAATACATCATTTGATTGATGAAAACCTTGACTTTCTATTGGTTATAGGTAATATATAATTAAACATAAGAGAGAGAACTATTAATGAATTCTGAAAGAGGATGTGATAGGTAGGCATGGCAGGAGGGGTCTGATTTTCTATTTGATAGCTCTGTAACCAAACAAAATTGAAGACTATAAAAATTGTGGTTTGTCTGAGCAATGATGATTTTACAGAGTAATTTATGTTTAATTTCGTACTTTTTGAGGAGTGATAATAAAATAGGGAAGATGGCATGCTAAGAGAAAAATGTGTCACGTGGGTCACACTAGGGGAAATTCAGGATTTTTGTAAATATTGCCTTGTTGAATTAAGAACTTTAAACTTATATACTATTACAATATGGATTATTAGCTAAGATTTAATATTATTCTAATTGGTATAACGTAAACAAAAAGTAGCTTAATAAATTTTTGAATGTAAGACACTAAAACCTGGTGTCGTGCAGTAAAGGACACCTGTAGTGATAGGGTTAAAGCTGTAATGATTAGTGTTCAAGCCATCTGTGTTCCTTTTAAACCTAGTGATGTCTATTAACAGTAAAAGGAGATGCAGATTGGCCTTGTCGTAGAGCTCTGAATTTCAGATTTGGGGACCCAATTTTATATCCATGAAATACCACAAAATATATCATGTACTTGAACCCCTACGTGCACAGCGTAAGTCCATTGGACTGACCTTGTATTGTAGAATTAATGTTTACTGTAATTCTGAATTTACTACATGTGTCTTAAGAAAATTTTACAGCTGTTAGTAAATGTGAAAAGTTTGTTGTGTACAAAAAGTCATATTTTTTAATAAAGTATTTTTACTAAAGATTTGTCTGGGAATTTAAATCAGTCTTACTCAGATTCTTACTAGTCCGAGTGCAAGGTGATTTTCATGGTAAAATATAACTACTTTTTCACATTAAAGTTTTTATATTTCATTTATGTAACATCCTAAATCTAATTGAGTTTTAAAACGGTTTTCAGTAAAACTTTATACTTGTATTTCTTATTGTCTCTTCTCTAACACTAACTGTAGGAAAATCATCTGTTGCAAAAGTTGAAAAATAGGAAATAAGATCAAACATACATTTTTTTTTAGAATGACTGCAGATTATAACAGACAATTACAATTATTTATCCTAAGAACTTTAGGCCTCTTAAGTTATTCAAAAAAGCTTTGATTTAATTTTATTGTTTTTCGTTAAATGTAGTAGAATTAAAAAGGCATAAATGCAGGTAATAGATATATTCAAGCACTTTCAGTTTCATTTAGTTTAAGTTTTTTTTTTTTTTTACAACACTTCTTTACCCTTATGATTTTATTTAAGATTGTTCCTCTTTTTTTAATCCTTACTCCTAGTTGTGAGAATATAAATGTCATATGAAGGATTATTGTGAATGGTACAAACTGTTTCTGTGAAACACAATGTTCACATGAGTTTTGATGTCATTATAACTAATTATCCATTCCTTACAGGTATAGAGACTTGAAAGAGAAAAAAGACCCCAACATTCTTCCACCAGAATGCACAGCCAACATTG
The DNA here is from genome assembly GCF_000517525.1 of Limulus polyphemus. Taxonomy (NCBI): domain Eukaryota; kingdom Metazoa; phylum Arthropoda; class Merostomata; order Xiphosura; family Limulidae; genus Limulus; species Limulus polyphemus. Next base: position 156,015 of record NW_013666753.1, read on the forward strand.
ATGGCCCTTATGCACAATCAGTTATGAGGGAACAGAGTATGCATTCTTTCAATACTCTGTTTTGTCGCAGATGTTTCAAATATGACTGCTTCTTACATCGTAAGTACTTTAGGTACTTGTAGTTTTGAAGATAAACACTCTGAATTATAACTGTTTTATAACTGAAAATCCTGAAAAGTTATGGTATAAACAAATTTTTCAATACTGGAAATTCTGGAAAATCAATGTTTTTTTTAGCAGGAGATGCTGGAAAATCCTTGAATGTCTAATCTTATCACTTACACATTCCTTGGTTTTATTTATGACAAGCTGTAACATTGTGTTTGTCAGAGTTTCACGATAAATCAATCCCTGTAAAATGTTACTTGTAAAGTTATAATACACTAACTTAGTAACGTTATTCAGTAACGGACTTTGAACTATAAACATTCAACCATAAGCAAATAGTTGTCGTGTGACTATTGTTGGAGTGAAGTTGTAAGCATAAAATAAGTCAAGGTTCCTTTGGCAGAAATTTAAAATCACTAAAGTGTAGATAAGGTAAAGAACATGGACATTTCAGAATTTTCCTAATTCCATCTTTAGCATAAACACATGTAAAATAATTAACATTTCCAGTCTAAGTTCTTAATCAGTTATTACCTCAAGTTTATTGATTAAAAAGCGAAAGAGAAAAGCAAATCCAAACAACAACAATATAACAACATGGGTATTATAAACTTAACCACTGTGCAAGAAGTAGACAAATACTTGCCATTAAAGACAGCTCATCAGCATGTACCTGATTAGAAAGAGTCCTTCATTCTGAAACGGGATATTCTAGGGAGAATTTAGACTTCCTGTTTCTTGCTCCTTCTTTCACTAGAGCTTCCTCTCCAGAGGACTCATCTGTTCAGCCACCTTCTGCCCCTTTTTTCTGCAGTTAGTTACATGTGGTTGTGAAGTTTTGGAGATGCAAACAGTTGCTTTTGAGTCTACCCTGCTTTGTACGATCATTCTTGAGGGGATTACTTAGTTTATCCTCCTTCTCCTGATATTGCTGTGCATGCAGGGAGGTTTGCAACACAAGTACTTGAGGATGTCACTATACCCCGCCCCTTGTTTCTCTGAACAACATGCCCTGGCGTATCATTGTGAAGATGATATATATATTTGGACACTCAAAGGTTGGATCCGTTGTTGGATCTATGGGGTAACAGGTACAAACCTGTTATCTCTCTTAACAGGTTGCAATTTTTGCAGATTCGTTTGACTCTTTCTACTGTTTTAAGATACTTCTCTTCTACTGTTTTAAGATACTTCTCTTCCTACTGTTTTAAGATACTTCACTTCCTACTGTTTTAAGATACTTCTCTTCCCTTCAACTTTTCTCTGAAGCATATTACTGATTGCCTCAACGATTTGATAATGAACCGGGCCATTTACTGGTCACTATTATGACACATTTGACTTCTTCAGGACTTGCCTTGAAGTCGTGGTTGTTCTGTTGCTGGGACTTGTTGAGTTGTGATGCTTTTTGGAGGGTATTCACTTACCTTCTTCTGCCATTCGAGATTTACAGGAAGCATCTTTTTTTCTGCCTTATTTATTTGCTGGAATTCCAGAATTTTTAGAAGCCAGAGTTGATACAGCATGTTTGCAGTCTTCTTTATTGTCTTTGGCTGCTCGACCCTATTCTACTTCCACTTGTACTTCTGCATGTTCATCCCCTCGTGTCTCAAGGCCCCCTCCTTCCTCTCCTTGTTCCATTGGTTCTCTTAATAATTTCCATCCTTCTTCTCGGGAGATATTTTGCAGGCCGGTAGGTGGACTTCTCCCAACATGTTCATATCTCATTACCTTCATGATCTGGCAGTTTCCTTTTCAAAGGGACCTTGTCTTCTCCCTGTGGCTGTGTTGACTACCTCTACTAGAGTTTAACAGGGTGGTCCGTAATGTGTTATCTGACTTACAGTTATTGTTCCTTTCTCTTCTGGGGTTCCTATTGATTTTTTTTGGATTCCATTCATTGGTGAATGTTGCCCATTCGGATATGCTTGAATTTAAATTCTGCACTAGCAACCTTTATATCGGTTCCTGGTTGCAATGGGCTCTATCAAGATGAGGTGTTCCATAAGACCATCTGGACACAATTCTGGATGGTGATATCATTACAATATTTCTAATGGTCTGCTACTCATGGACTATCATGAGTAAAGCTAAAGGGGATTTTGCCAGTCCCTGCTGATCTTAGAGCTGAATCAGTCAAGATCAGTTTGCTTTTAAAAATTAGGGAACATGGTTCACCTGTTGCACTGTCTCCGAAGACCTGTTCCTCAGGACTCCCCAACACTTATGTTTCTCCCTTACTTCTGCTAGTGGAGCTCGTTAGTCCTTACCACACCCAGTTCCCAGTCGCTGGGGTGATGGACAGAGGATTTACCTTTGGAGTGTTGAGTTTTCTCCACTCTCTGAGAAGAGGGCAAAATTGGGGATCCTCCTACCTGGGTCCCTGGAAGTTTTTCCCAGATGTTGGTAGGAGAAGGACCAACCTACACGGGAGCCTACTCGTAAAACCAGTCCAGATTTGTTGCTTAGCTATCCAGTGGGGGAGTGCTTGGACCCCCTTATGAACACTGTCAGGTCCTATGTTGTTCGTGCAGGGGGTCCACTTTCTCCTCGTAAATCCAAATGCAACGCGGTCCCATCTTTGGTGGGACAGTGTTCCACATTCTCTCCTTAATTCCATGGGTAAGTGGAATTCTCCTTGCCCACTTGGTGGTGGAGTAAAGACAACTGTTTGTAAATCTAAATGGGATGAGTTCTGGACTTTGGTTGGAGTATGGCATATGATCCTGTCAATCCAGACCTGGGATGTTGCCCTTTGGACTTCTTCAAGTTGATCAGAAGGATTGTCCATTTTGGTGTTGCTTTCTTTCTTTCATAAATCTGGTGGTTTGAAATGCATCATTCTGTAGTTACTGGTAAGGATCCTATCATAAAGATGTATATATCTGTGGTCTAACTGCCCTGGCCACCAACATGGGATATGGGTACCATGACCCCTTAAATCCAACTTGAGTTGTGGAACCTCGTCTGTTTGGTTGGGGCTGGACCATCATTCATGTAGTGATGGTATGTTCAGCAGCCAATCAGGTACAAGTTGATTTGTTGTAGTATTGGCAAGTTGAAATTGTATGTTTAATAAATATTATTTGGTTTTGGTTTTAGCTCTAGTTAAAGCTTGATATTTTGAAGAAGACTTTATCACTTCATAGTAAGCTGAAGTTGGGAAAGTTAGAGTATGATTAGAAGACTGTAAATGATGAACTTGTTAGTGCTTAGTTCAGTAATACATGGTTATTTAGAATTTCTTCTAATGGCTAATTTCATTTGTTTTTATAACTCGGATGGTACTGTTATTGCTAGAACATTTTTTACAGATCTTACTGCTTTTTTTATAAAATATAATAAAACACTAGTTATTTAATTTTGATGGAATTCACATTATATTAAAATCAGTGAATTAGGTCCTTCAAAGTGATAGTTGGGTCCTGGAAAGCCATGGATTCTTTTTTTTTCCCCATTAATCCGTGTGAACTATGTATTTGTTAGAGTTTAAATGCATCAATTTTTTCTCTGTGATGGTCATATATAATGCTAGAAGTGGTTTGTTAGTCGTTGTGATGTAGTAGTTTTAGCTTAGTTATAAAACAATTGTTCATTGTTTGCAGAAAAATAAAAAATTTGGCTATACATTTCTTTTTAATATTTAAATTTACTATTTATTAAGCTGTGGTATTACTTAATTTGTGTTTTATTAACTGATGATTTTAAAATAGTAATGACAGTGATTTATGTTTAAGACTTTGAATCTCCAGCAATAAAAAATATTACATATTATAAGAAAATTAATAAACATGTGATCGTAATGAGAAACTGCTGCTTGGTTGAAAAAAGGAGGATGCTACTTGCAGTCAGTATAATCTATACAGGAATGAATAATTTTGTGTAGTTAGAACATTCCTTGACAGAAATAAGGTTGGATCTTAAATGTAATTTAAGTCTGTAAAAACTACCATTCTTCCAGGAGTTTTGAATATTAACATGTAAATGGAGATATGAGCCAACCACCCTGAATGAGGATCACATTTCTAATGTACTGACACAGGTGTTTTTAAATCACATAATAATACTGGTGCAGTTAAGTTTTAATTTAATTTCTTATTTTGAGTTGAAACTGTTTTAGTTTGTAATATGTTTCTGACACAAGTAAAAATTCAAAAATTCTTAAAATTGAAATAATAAAATAGGTTTTGCTAATTATTATAATTTTATTGAGAAGACATTTAATGGTTAGATACTAGCATCTTTAATTATTGTTGTCATTGTTTTAATTTTAAGAAAAATAATCATATTTTGAAGTTAATCCTATGTTTTTCTTATTTAGTAATCTCTTTTGTTAGTTTTTAATTTATGTATACTTGAAAAGTAGTTATTTTATTTTATCTAGTAATGTGACACGTGGCTCATGCACTGAAATAGATGTTTCACTGCTGAATATTATAGAACTTTGTATAGACTACTATTTAGTAGGCAAAAGTAAAGTATTATTTTAAAATCAGCCATGCTTCAAAAGTAAAAATAAAATTTATTATAAAGCCACTTCTGTTATACCTGTTTTTATGTAATCATTCTGTACTGCCATTCTTATCTGTCACTTTACCAGTAACCAAGCATTTTACAGCAACATTATTCTTGTCATGAAGACATAATAAAGATTAAACCCTTTTCATTACTATTGTTCAGAGTACATACTTTAATATCATAAAAGGGTGACTACAAAGGGCTGAAGTAATAAAAACCACTGATACATAAAAAAAATCATGTGAAAAACAAAGTGTGAAACATTATAAATGCATTGTTTACAGGCAAGACTCCTTGGAGCTATGCAGAAATGGAAGCTGGAACATTCTTCTCATTGTTATCTGTGAATTACATTAAGTAAATGTTATGTAATGAAATGTCAATTCTAAACTATTTTTGAGTAACAATTCATTGAAATGGGGTTAGAATTATATTTTTTTACTTAAACTTTAAATTTTTCATGCAAGGTTTATTCTCAACACTTGAAAGGTGAACCCTGGACATAATAGGTTTAATAAGTGGAGGAATTTGTGGTCCTGAGTTTTTGCACTTCTAGGATTTGCATCTTGACCATCATGCAGTTTATCTCTCATCAAGCTTTTGAATCTTATGCCTATGTTTGGGGTTGCTCCAAAATAGTTGTTTCTCTTTCTGATCTGTGATCAGTTCAGTTAATGTCTGAAGCTCATTTCTACAGTATGATACCTTTTATGAAAACAGATATGCTGCTCTCTACAAATTCTCTACTAATGCCATTCTCTTCTGTACTCTACAAATTGTTCTTTATTGTTTTTGGGATTGGATTGGCACGGAACTTCAGTTATATTACATGTAATCCCTTCCTATACACAGGAGTGCAAGATTGCTCACTTCCTCAGGAATTTAGTTTTTGTAACTATCTACCTCTATTTGGATTTGTGAGATGATTTGTTTCATCACCACATCTTAAGGATTTGCATCTCAATTCTTTTCTGTAGGTCATCTTTTGAGTAGGACTACTGACCTTCTCATTTTATACACTTTTGTTTTTATTGATATCTTCTGATCTCAATGTCAGCTGTCCCATATCTGCTCATTATCAGTAGGTGGAGGACATTCAGATATTTCCCTTAGGTAAGACCAAGTCCTCCATTTTTTGTGGCTTGATTGTTTCTTCACAATGATTACCCCCTCCCAGATGCTGCATTGAATATATTTTCACTAATACTTTTTTCTGGGCTAGGTGAATTTCATTTAAATCTAAATAGTGCTTTTATTGTTTTGTACATAAACTTTAAGGGAACATTTGTTCCAAGCTGTTGTGATTTCAGACTAGAACTTTTGATTTAGGTTTTGCACCATTGTGTTTTCTTTTAAACTTGTTATATGCCAGGTGTTGGGAATCTTCTAACAAACCATCATTCTCAAAGGATTGGATTTTGCCTGTCAAGTAGTCTATCTGCCTTCAGGTGTTTTGCTGACTAAAGGTTACTCATTACCTACAAAACTCTTCTTGTAGAGTAATCTGTCTCGTGTCACCTTTATGAATTGATGGAATGATTCAGTGTTGGAAATTATTTATGCAGAGAGTTCTGTATCATTTCCCATAAAGCACTATAGGTATATTTTATGAGTAGAAAGATCGGTTGAACTGGTATCTGACATAATGCAATGGGTGACCAACATGATAAGACATATGTAATGTTCTCTCTTCCTTCAACTTAAATTACTGAAACATTTAGTTGTTTATTTTGGTGTGTTTTTTGACAGATTGTAACTATTTGCCAAAGACTAAAGGTAACATGTTACATATGAAAACTATAAATAAATGTGGTATAGCAATAAAAAAAAGTATTATGTAATTAAAACTTAAAAAATATAATGTATTGAAAATATATAGAAATCTTTAATCTTTCTCACTTGTGTCTAAATTAATTTTCATTATTCCATGATAACTTTGAAACATCTTAAACAAGTCTCTTATGGTTGAACATTTTTTTCTGAAAATACAGGAAAACTAAGTTTGGATATTTGTTTGAAACTATAAAATTATTTAAATTTCTACTGGCAGAAGTCAAGACTGAACTTATCCTATTGTCGCGTATCTGCTTGTTTGTTAATTTCCAGTATAAATTCTTTCCGAGGAATTTCAGCGATACAAGTCCTTACTTGATTAAACCAGTTTATTCTTTCTCAATACAAACTTTGAGTACACAGTAATTCCACAGTCAGTACATTTCTCGTCACTTTAAACTTAACAACCTTTATAATACACACTATAAATCACAGCGATTCACAATCTCAATAACTTCGCTCTCAACGAGTACAAAACACACACTTTATTAATCCCGGTGGCTTTCTCTGCCAGGCTTATATACCAACAAAGAGGCGTCTCTCGATCACACTCGAGCTTACCCGATAATTCGAGAAACTTCACACACGCTACCAGCGCCACATAACTTCCACTATCGTAGCACTATATTGGTATGGATATTTTTTGCTGGTAATGTACATCTATTGAATAAAGCTACAATATTTTTTTTTTATATGCACTTATTGCCATCTTCTAGATCCTAAAAAATATATATATATCCCAAATATAAGTTTTGTACTATGCCAATTAAAGAAAAACAACTCTTTTTTTTTTTTTCAAAACTTTTAAGTTCTTCTTTTTTACATTAAATTACAACATTACTAAGTTTTTAGAATACTTGTATGCATTTTCTAAAATTTAAAGTAAATTTTTTCCTAAAGGCAACAATTAATTAGCAAAAACATAAGTCACTGTATTTTCACTCCCCTATAATATGATTGGCCAGTTTATTAGAAATGTTTTATCTGATATTTTCAAAAACTCTTCATATGTTTTTTACACTGAGTAAGAAAGAGTAAGAAAATTTTTTCTGTAAAGAAATATATATTTTTTCTCTTTAACACCACTGATTCAAAAGCCTGTGAACTTCTGAATGGCATATCCATTTGATCAATTCTGCTTGTATAAATGTAAATTTCACAGCTTCTGAACAAACAAAAATATGCAATATTTGAACTCGTATGTTAGCCTCATCTGGCTGGAATTACTGATTTATTTTATTCTTAAAGAAAGATAGTACATGAGTACGTTACTGTAACAATATTTTATTTCGGTTTATATTGAATAAATACAAGAGGTTGTCAGGAACAAATATTAAATTGGAACATTGTGAATTTGTTTTAATGATTGTTCTTTCAATATTTGTAATCATAAGTAGTAAGATTTTGCTTCTCAGTGGTTCAACAGTTAGTCTGATGGTGTATAACACTAAAAAAATCAGATCTCACTACCCACATGGGCAGAACACAAATAGCCCATTATGTATATTTGTCCTTAAGAATAAATGTACAAAGAAAGCTTTCATTAATAAGGTCTATTAAGTGCTTCTTTGAACCTTTGTGAATCTGATTTAACATAATCATACAAGTTCATAAACCCTGCAGGGGAGAACAATTTAAATAGGCAATATGTCAAAAGGTTTTTTAATCTGTTAGCTCAAATCCCCCCCCCCCTTTATTTTGTATGGAAGCAACAAATTTTTGCGTAAAAATGGGTCAGTGAAGTACTTGAATAAGCAAAACAGTAGTTTGTAATTAATTTCTAAATTATTTAGTAGGTATTATGATTATCATGCAATTTTAAAGTACATTGGAGTGGTGTTATAAGACTGTCTTTACTATACAGAAACACCTTCAAAAGTTGTTGTTGTTGTTGTTGCTGATCATTCCAAGCCACAATTTAGGGTAAAGGTAACACTAGTTCTAAGTACTTCATAAAATTAGATACATTTAATAAAGTAACAGTAAATGTGAAAATAGTGGATTAGATTTGTGTTTATGTGTGATTTGGGCAAGAAAAGATTATGACAAACAGATATAACATATAAAATTACAGTATGTTTAATTGTTTTACACTTAATTCTTTTTTCAAATATTGAAAGTTTTACAAAAGCACCAGGAAGGTCAAGCAATTCAAACCTGTATTTCCTCTCAACATATTTATAAATTTGATTGTAATATAAACTTTCTGTCTTTTTGATAAATTGAAGTTTATAGTGTTCTTCTTACTTCTATCACCTTGTTTTTCACTTTTATATTCTCTGTCCATAGCCACTAAGGGAGGGGATTTCCCCCCAGGTAGGACTGCTGTTTCTTTGTATTTGGTGCATGTTGCCTGGTTTGTTCCTTAAACATAGCTTTCACCTTCCAGTGTATTCTGAAAATTATTTTAAAAGTTTATTGTTTTCCAATATGAATGTTACACAGGTCATTTAAAACTAACCATAAAACAAATACTGATGCTATCATGACAATTTTCTAGATGTTAACACTTTCCCTGTGATATTAATGTAAGTGGTGGACACATAGAATTGCCACAGTGTGATTTCATCTGTCACTTGGTGTCTGCTTGTACTTCATATTTGGAAAATATATAAATGAAGTAGTGGTTTTATCACTTACTTTTATGTGGTATTTAATTAACTGTGTCTGTCTTTGGTGGTTTGTGAACTACTAGAACAAACTGGCATTTCTTTCTCTGTAAATTCTTTGCATGTTTAATGTGTAAAAAATTTTAATAACCACCTTTTGAAAGTACTCAGGTTATAGAGTTTTGTATCTTTGTAATAATTCATGTAGTTTTATTAAAATCATAAAAGTGGATTAGATGCCCACTTATAAGCCAAAAAAAATTCAAACAGAATTCAAAGTGGCACCAAGGGATGAGGTTAATGCATTCAGAAACTTGAAGACTGAGATTATATGGGGCCCAAAAGCTGTAACTCCTCTTACCCGGTAGATTCTTGGACATATTATACTACTGCATCGCGAATGCTGGAAGTCTCAGTTTTCACTTCATTGGGTAATGAGAATGGAATTTGGCATGGTGAAAGTGTTAAACAGAGATGTGCTTGACATTGCCACATTAAATGCATCACATAATATTTTTACTTTTTTTCTTTTTTCTATATTAAGTTTGCTCTGATGCATGAAAATAATATTGTCAAAGGTAAAAGACAGCTATTGACTAAGTATGCTTTAATAACAGCATGAAAATCCTGCTGCTGGGCCATCCTTTTTTTAGTGCATAGTTAAAAACTATTGTACATGTTTTTTCCAATATTCTCAGCTTTAAGAAGCCAAGACAATTCTTCACTTTGTAGTGATATATTTGCCATTTGAAAGCATGGGTAACTTTTAAACTGTAAATCTTTGTAAATTTAAGAAGGCTATTAGTAATTTCTATGCATTATGAACAAAGTAAAAGTTTTATAACTAATGAGTTATTATTTCATCCAGGTGTAATTTTTATTAATGTATTTACTAATTTGTTTTGTTTTTGTAGCATTCCATCCTACTCCAAGCCAGTTCAAAAAAAAGAATTGTGATATGAAACCAAGTACAGAACCTTGTGGTCCTAACTGTTATTTACATCTTGTGAGTATCAAGTAATATATTAACTCATGAACAGTTATTATTGTTAAAAATTAATTGTTAAATATGTAACATATGAAGCAAATTAAACAATAAAAAACTTTTGGTTCTGTATTGTTATTTTTCACCATTTTGGGAACAGCAACAGTGTTTTGCACTATTACGCTTACTTGTTCTACTCTAGCAACATGTATAAATGATAACATTTTTTATATTGAAGTAAAATAGAAAGCAAATTATCTTTCCAGTTATGTAACTTTTTGGATGATTAATTCAAGAAATGGTTTATAAAATCCTAATTGCAAAAAAAACAAAACAAAACATGCTTCCAAGATTTTGAAGTTTTCATCATGTGTCATTTGTCATCACATTTCGCTACTCAAATTAATCATGCTAAAGGAAGTTTTTGTAAAACATTGACATTTTTTGCCTGATAAGTATAAATAAATATTCAACATTAACTTTACTTAGCCTTATGTTGAAGAACATGGTTATCAGAATACAAATTCCAATATGGTACATTACCTCCATTCTCATAAATAGCTATTCTCATTCAGTGCTGCCCTCTATATGCAAAAATGTTTTCGCATGCCACAAGCCATGAGCTCCCACGTACCCCAAGATCAACGTGGTTCAACTGCATTGTGCATGCAAATCATCATGTAACAACCCTCCACCAATAGGAATGTGACACCCTCCTGACACATGTGACTCCCTTTATTCAATTTTCCTGAACTGTCACTTCTCGTTTGGCAGTGCTATCGTCAAGACTTTTTTTTTGTTTGTGCTTTCTTCCCATGTTGTTTTTTTTTTAAATATCATACAAAGTGGAGATATTTTATATTTTTTTCTACTTCACTTTACCTGTTTTAGGTGATAAGCTTATTGCTCTTCACTTTTTTATATTTTAACTGAAGCTTGTGTTTCCACCTTGAAAATGTTTTCATTTACTTCCAGCACAATTACCTAGGCTTCAGGTGGTGGTACTCAACAGAGGAATTGTCTTTGTTTTCCCTTATTGCCTCTCCTGCTGGTATTAGCTGACATACACCTTTCTGAGGCATTCTATCTGTTTCTTGGGGATTTTTGTGGGATACCTTTCAATTACTTACCTCCATGTTGGGGCGATTGCCATCTTTGGCTCTTTCCCCTATAAACATAGCTTCTTTGCTTTCGTACCAAGTTCATTTCATTTCCACTTCTAATTGGGACTTACAGATGGCTCTTTTCCTCCACTGGTTCATTTTCTTTTGGAGGGGTGTTACTCCTGTGAATTTAGCACCATGTGGAGTATCTGTATTGCTACATTTGATTTTTTTCTTTTTGGTTGCTCATCTGTCTCTTTTTGGCCATTGTATTCTTTACTCATGTTCCATGTCCAGCACTTTCCCCTCACTTACCTGTCCTACATCTAAGCATTCCTCCATTAGTCATGTATTCTCGATGCAGTTTAGAGTTTTGTGATTGATCTGTCCAACTTTGTTCACTTCTTAGTTTTTTCCCTTTTTCTATATTGCCTTTTACCCCACTAAGGTGTTTTTTTTTCTCCAGGACTAAGGATGCCCACTGTTTTCGTTTTGATCCTTATGCCCACATTCCTATTTTTCATCCCTTGTGCTGCTATTTTAAGTTTGTTCACCATGGGGGTTGGGTACTAGTTTTGTGCCTTGCTCTTCAAGCTTGTTTCAGATCTGTATGTCTTTGTCTCCTGTTCCTCATCCTCTTTCTTTGGCTGTCGATGCATTCAGACAGGGTTGAGACATATTTATACATTTATTTTCTTATCCCATTCGTCATCTTCCCAGGATAATTCCGTTCATCCTTGCCACTCTGTATCAGGTCTTTCTGATTGCTCCATCCTGGCTGATATAGTTCTGGTTTTCTCAGCTGCTTCAGCTCAATCCGTTCTTTTGGTTCTATATAGATTTTTCCCACCTTCCACTTTGGTGGCTCATGGGGCATGTTCTTTTCTTTGTTTTTGTTTCCTTCCATCTCCCACCTTTAATCCTAGTTGGATCCACTTGGCCTTCTATGTCCTCTACCTGCTCTGGGTTGTTTAATTGCCTTCAAAGCTTCTTTCTGTTGGTTCCTTTTCCTGCTGTTTCATTCCCTGGCACCACACTGCTGTTTGTGACTTTTTCCTTCCTCCCTTGCCCTTTGGATTCAGCTTTTGATTCAATTAGCCTTTTCTTCCATGTCTTCTTTTTCCCTGTAATCAATTTCTGGTGTCTTCACTCTGATTAGGCACCTTCCCTTTTACCTGCATCTCACCTTTGTTGTACATTGGAGGTACTTCTTCTGTTGAGCACTGGGACTACACCTCATACATTTATTTCCCATTATCTGCTTCGGGTAGCTGTTTCTTCCTCATTGGTCTCCCACATATGATTTTCTACTGCAAGGATCTACTCTCTTAGGGTGTCCTTCGGACACTTTTGAAGGATGCTTCTTTTTTTTCTCTCAGACCAGTTTCTCCACCTATTCAATGTGAGATCCTAGCTATTTATATGAGAAAAGGTTATGTACTGTATCAAAAGTTATAATTTTCCTATACTGAAAATGTATTTTTGATAGATACTTACCTCATCTCACACTTCCCACCCCACTGAAAACTGGTGCTTCCATTTTTCAGACAAAACTAGAAATGATAGTTCAGTAGAATCAAATACAGGAAGTCACATGCATCAGGAGGGTGTGTTGCACTCCTATTGGTGAAGGATTTGCATGCAAGATGCAGTTGAACTATATTAATCTTGGGGTATGTGGGAGCTCAAGACTTGTGGCATGGGAAAAAAAGTTTGCTTATAGAGGGCAGCACTGAACGAGAATAGCTATTTATGTGAGAGGAGGTAAGTATCTATTTGAAATACATTTTCAGTATTGGAAAATTATAACTTCCTTTTATGATTTTACACTAAACTGTTACACCACTAATTTTGGTTCAGTTCCTTCTTACAAAGAATAAAAGAAGAAATTATGATTTTTGTTAACATTCTGTGATGGTGTTATATTGTAATGAAATATTCAGTAATTGTATATAAAACACATTTTTAGTAGTTAGCTAGTTTTGTATTTTCCAGTTTGTATCAATGATTGGGGGGGGGGGGTCTTCCTGCATTTGAGTTAGGTTTATTAGTTACAGCAAGCTCTGACATATTTATGTTCAGTGACTTAAAGTTCCAGCTTTTTACATTTCTTTTACAGATAACTTACAAAGACAAGGGTTGGTGAAAGGAAATTCTGTATGGAAACTTTCTTTACATTGAGTACTTATTTGAAAGTGGGAAAAGTATATTATAAATCATTCCATTTTTTAATTGATATATTCATTTTCTTGATACTTCAGGTGTTTTTACTAAATTACAACCACAATTTTTGGTTCAGATATGTAAACTATAAAGATCAACATGTTAAACTGAAAATTTTGAGAGAACAGAGTGTAGCATATGATGGGAAGTCGTATCTTGTGCTTTAATTATTCCATCAGCAATTGGTAATGTATAGATTCAACTTCAGCATGCATGTAAACTTGATTATTTGAAACAGGAATCGGTGAAGGAAAAGAGACGACAGCAAGAAATAAAAAAACAAGAAGAAGAATTTGCTGAAAGAGGAAAACTAAGAAAACAGAATTCTGTTGATAGTGGAAATGAAGCCAGCAGTGAAGATAGCAATGACAGCATGAAGTCTGCAAAAGCTGAACTAGTGGAAAAGGTAGAGCCAGAAGGTATGCATTTTATTAAAATTTTTATCTTTTGATATTAAAAAATAGATATATATTTACAAAATCAAATGGTTTCAGTTTTATTTTTTGTAATCTTTTCACAATTTTTTCACTGTATTTATATGACCATCTGGGGAACAGCAACAGTGTTTTGTGCTTTTACGTTTACTTATTCTACTTTAGCAACAAATATTAATAATAATATTTTTAATATTGAGGTGAAATAGAAAACATATCTTTGTGATGATATGTCTTGGATTATTAATTCAAGAGATGAATTAGATAATGATAATTGCCAAAAAACATATATTCATTCACAATTCTGATAAGAGCCATACTGACAGATAAAAGTAATAAGTGCAACAGAACCTGATGAGAGTATTGGATACTATTACCCAATAAAAGTAGTAAGCTAAAATCACAGTGTAAGATGAGTATTATTAGATATTGATAAAACTAATAGGTGCCACTGTTCTGCTATTGAGGCAGAACCTTTAATCAGTCAAACTACTGGGTTTAAGTGCAGTCTTAGTTTTCTCTAAGTTAGTTTTTCAGGATCACTTTGATAGGACTCTTCAGTTATGTCATTTAACTTGTAAACCCATCTTCTGTTTATTTCTGTTTTGCTGGAAATGCTGGGTAAAGTTTTTGACTCTAGAAAACTTTAAGGGTGCAGTGAGGATTTGTTGGGTTTGAACTCTTTAGTGCTTGGTCAGTTACTCAAGTGAGCTAAGTCTGTATGAAAGTTTTATATTTTAATTTTGTAAATATAAAATATATTAATAAATGTTGTGTGCCAAGAATCTTTGTTGTGTTTTGTTTTTAAAAAAAAAGGTCATGTGACATTATAAATGGTAAAGATGCTTACTGTTAAAATTTCGGAGGAACAAAAAGCTTAGATACTGATAATCCATACTTTTGTTAATACCCAAATTACAAGGCAAGTCTAAAGAGTTTTACCAACTATATGAAAGCACAAGTTCAGATATGTACTAAACAAAAATTACTTCACAGTGATAATTCATTTAATAGAAACAATTAGTTACTGATGTATAGAAATAAAGAATTTCCTAGTAAGGTGAATAAATAGAATAATAAAATGGCTATAAGAGAAGATGGAAAGCAAAAAAAGACAAATTATAATGTTTTGACAAGTTTCTCAATGTTTTTATACATAGCTCAGATAAAGGCTTCTCCACAAATAGTTATTGCAAGGCAACCTGCACTGACCTCTACATATCTTGGAATTCAGCTCATCCCATATTTAAATCATCCAACATTTAAATCTATTTTCTTCGTGTAAATAAATTTCCTAAAATGGTCTTTGAAAACACAATTGCTAACACTCATAAACATAATCAATGTGATGTTCCAGATAATTTCAGTTTAAGGAAAGATACCAGTATCACTTTTTTTTACCTTCATACCTAGTCTTTTTAATGGTTTATGTAAGACGCACAGTAGTTATGTAAATGTTAAATATGATTTTACTCTTGGCAAAAAATAAACAATATTCTATCAGTTAAATTCCAAGACGATTCTATTAGTAATTTTGTTTATGGATACAATTTCTAAGACTGCACAGCAAGTTACATAAATGAAACAGGGCATGCATCTTGGGTTTTAAAATAGATATGTCTTCCAGCTAAAAAAAAAACAAACTCATCGAATAGGGAAGGTTCTAATCTTTAGAAAAATGTAAACAACTTGCCAATCATTCATTACAATTGTATTCGTCATTTACAAGTTATGACCAAGTCAGGTACTGCCACACTTGAAATGTTAACACTGTGGTTTTTGAAATAGTTCCCAATTAACTAAAGGACTGGTATTGGTTTCTGGGGGCATTTGTCTTGTTGCCAATACTGGATTCATGTTCTTGTTTTTCTAAAGCTACAGAAAAAGTTCTCTACCAAAAGAATTAAGGTAAGGATATTTAAAAATAGCAAGTTTGTAGGCCTAAAGATCATGCAGAATATATGCCTTTTTAATCTAAAGTTCATTGGGTATATATATATATATATATATATAATATATATCATGGAACTTTCTGACTAATAATAAAATATTTTATACTTATTTCTATCATATCTCTTTTTACATTGTGTAGGCTATTGGCCATATATATAGTTCCATAAATTTCACATTATATTACTTCAATGGAAATAAACAGAAAAGTTTTATTGAAAAAACTGTTGAATACCTTTACAAGATTTTAAACTAATAATGGGAAAGAATGGGAATTCTAAGACAAAATGAAATATTTTTATAAACACTGTTTGCAATAAACTCTCATAAATTTCAGAGGATAAAAGCCCCCTAGTGGCATAGCGGTATGTCTGCGGACTTACAACGCTAGAATCCGGGTTTCCATATCCATGGTGGGCAGAGCACAGATAGCCCATTGTGTAGCTTTGTGTTTAATTACAAACATACAAAGAAACAGAAGATAAAAATTGATACAAATATTAAACCAATTTATTTGTTTTATGTTATATTGTTTAGAAAGTTTGTATCAAGTTTCATGGAAATTCATCTAATATTCTTTTGTTTTTGTGTCTCATGAAATTGACACACCTGGAGCTCATAAGCATGTGTTGTATCTAACAGTCGAGCAGCAATGTAGTAAACAGCTATGGAGTGGTGGAAAACTTTATAATCTTGCATCAAATATCCATGCTTAGTAAGAAGTTTCAACCATTATCAAGCTTATTGCCATAATTTTTTATTGACTTTTTCTAATTTTGAAATATCCAGCAGAGCATGGTTTGACTAAGCTCTGTGACAACACTGATCAGTAAACTGTCACTTTGAATTAATCACAGCACCAAAACAAAGTTTCATTTTCGTATGTAATTTTTTTCAGTATTCATATTGTCATTGAGTTAGTCCTTGTAGTTGTGAATTTAACAATATTGATTTATCACTGTATATTTGTTTATCATAAGCTTAAACAGTTTTTCACTTGTAGAACAACAAAGAACTTGTATTTATTGCAAAACCCTTAATTCTTTAGAGAAAGATATATGTGCAAAAAATATATTTTGAAAAACAATTGTGTTCCATCTTGTTTTTTATAAGTTTTTTTTTTATTTGGCTTATTGATTTTATGTATTTAAAATGCTACAGGTTTTTATTATTCTTTCTATTGTACTTTTTGTTGCTTTATCTAGTTCATTACCATTTCTTTCTTTTCTCATCTTTATTAACCCTTTAGTAAATGATATCTTTCCAACCTATTTTTACTGAATTACACCTTTTGCTTCCATCCACTTTAACTTGTTTTCTCAACCCAATCAGTTGTGTTTTGTGCCAAGAGGTTTGATTTTATGCTCTATGAAGGAGGGAGGTATATTTTGCTAGACAGATGTATATGTTACTTAATCTTTTCCAGATACGTGTAGGCAGGGGAGACAGACTAAGTCAGAGAAATCGGGGTTAAGAGATGAAAACAAGCCATTTTCTTCTTCCTTGTTCAAGCAATCATGTGTCCCCTATGATAATGAGACTACCCTTTCCTCTTTGTCCTGTGAGGATGGTAGTACCATACTTGAGGGTGACCCTGAAGGAACTGAAGAGTTGGCCTTTTCAAACCCACCCAATCTGTGTTCCAATTTCTCTGTGGTGTCTCAAAGCCTCTGGCAAGTTACTGGTAATAATAATCTAACAGCCCCGTCTGAGACAGGTGAATCACGGTCATCCCACCAATACTTTCTTCCTAACAATCATGATTACTGTATGCCTCCTCTCACTCTCATGGATGGAATGGGAGGTCTTAATTCCTCTTGCTCATCTGGATGTCAAGAGTTCCTGGAAAAAAAATCCACATCAGTACAGACCGATTTTCCTGATGGTAGTGAATATGGTGAGGAATCAGAAATTCCTCTAGTGGCAGAAAAATCTACAAGCACATCACCTTGTGAGTTAGACTTTTTTTCTGCTTGTGAGTTATCTGACTCCATGCTTGATACTAATCCCTCTGACTGCTTCTCTTCTAACATTGCTGTCTCTGACTTAACACTTTCCAACACATCCAAAGAAAATCCATTCCTCCTTCCTCTGTCTAATAAAGCATGGTACCTTTCAGAAGGATATGGAAATACTCCTGTAGTGCCACAGAACCCTTCAGATTTAGAAGTGGAATGGACTGGAGCTGAACAGTCACTGTTCCGTGTAATCTGGCGTATTTTCTACAATAATTACTGTGCCATTGCTCGGATGATTATGTCCAAGTCTTGTGCTCAGGTCAGTACCAGGTTAAACTGATATTTATAGAATTATAAAATCTATTAATGTTGTTAGATACATCTTTTGATATGTTTAATATATTTAAACATCAAGAATTCCATGAATACATTGAAGAAGTTATAGATTTTATGTAATAAATATAATGAAGGCATTTTGAAAAGCTAGTTGGATCAAATTTGACATGTTTTACCAACATCCATTGATTTTTTATGCTCATTAACATTTTAAAGAATTATTCTTTTTTTTTTACCATGATGTTGTGATATTGAAACTAGATATATATTTTATATGGTAAGTATTAATTATTTCCCCAAAAGGGGGCCAAAAGCTGGCTGGAGGGGTTACCTGTTTTAACCAGTTGCACCACTATACAGTAGCGTGTTGTCTGTCAGTCGTCATTGCAGTTTGTACTTCCGTAACATCAGTAAAACATGCCATGAATCACTAGAAGAATTATACACTCTGTAGGCTACAACACAGCATGACATATAAACTTCAAAAGCAAGAAATAAAATATTTGTTGCTTTTAATTTGGGTTTTATTTACTCTTGAAAGAGAACACTTTGGTTGAGCCAATATTACTGTTTCTTTCTCATAATATCTTAAGGGTATTAGAGCCAATGATATTCACGATTTCTTAGAAATAATAAAGTTTAGAAAAGATAATGAATTATTAAATATAGACGAAGGTCTGGTGAATATCTGTGTAAGAATGTGGCGGGATCTCCTTTGAGAGTTATGTAGAAATGTAAACTTACACACAGGTCACATGATATAGATAAGAAGAAATAAATATGACATTTTTGTCTATAAAGCTCACTCATGGTAAATGTCAAAACATCTAGAATCCATGTTTTATAAACCTTTTTAATTGTGTATTGATTTTGAAATTGTGTGTTGTTTATTTATTATTTTATCTTATATTCTTCCATATTATGGGAAATTTAGCATTTGTACAAAGTCTGAATATGTCATCTGATAACCCCCTGTACGAAATAATAAACACATAAACTAAATTACAGAGATACAAGACATATTTATGAGACCTATTGTCTCCTCCAGGGGAGCATGAAGTTATAATTTGTGTACATCTTTAACTTGGGTGTATAGACCTTGTTTATTAATCTGATGAATACATTTAATCTTCAGTTTTTTTGTGTTAATTTTGAGGTTGTGTCTTTGCTCACACAAGTGCCAGGCAATGAATATATTGATTGTGTCCCTTCCTATGTACATAAGGATGAGTACCCTAGAATGCTTCTTTCTATTGGTGTATTAGACAAATGTTTATTTTTGCAACTACATAAATTGCATTTTCCTTGTGGTGAAATCAAAAACTTTAAAGCAGAGTACACATGACTCCCAAAGTGGTTTACTTCACTGTGATTTCAGTAAATCTTATCCCGTATTTCATATATATATACTGCTATTAAGTAATAACCCTTTGTGTGCATGGATGGGATCAAAGTGCACATATCACGACCTTTTTACAGAGTTACATTCAAAATTTAATTGAACAACTTTATTATTATTGTATGTATGTCAGTAACCTTGGCATCAAAACATAGTTTATAATCCAAATTTTATGTTATATAAGTTAATTTCTTAATTTAAAAAAATTCCCAATCTTGATTTCTCTGTGTCATGTGATACTCTGTGCCCTGAATTCTCCATTTTAGATATTATTTCTTCCCTTATATGGGTTTCAGAATGTCAGTCAGTTAGAAACACTAACTATAGGTATTGACAGGCCAGAATTTAAATAAGAACCTCCCACTTTTATTTTCTGACTTATCAGCAAACCCACCATAGAAGCTCCTCCCAACTTTTCATGCTTTTGAAATTACTTGTTTACTCGTGCTTACTTGCAAATGGTACACATTTATAACCAATAGAAAGGCCATTTTGTGAACTATGTGATTATGACTTCTTTATACTAATTTATTTTGGTAAGTGGTGCCATTTCCCAAACAAATTTTATTGAATGTAGGTTGAAGTTGGTGCTCTGATAAGCAGTGAAATATTTTTTTATGTATAGGTTCATTAGAAAGTCTGGAAGAGCAATAAAACAAGAAGCCTAAAGTTCTTAAAATATATAACTTTAATTGTCTGTTACAGTCTCCAATCATTCTATTAAAAAAAAGTATTATTCTTAATATAAAAATCATCTTGCAATCAGATTAGCCTGAGTCAAACTAACTCAGTAAATTCACAGACACATTTTTAGTAAAAATACTTTATTAAAAATTCAAATTTTTTGAGAACAACATACTTGTAATGTTTACTAAAAGCATACAAAATTTTGCAAAGATATATATATATATATAGTAAATTCGTGATTATCATGAACATTACTTTTCTGATATACGAGTCATTACTATGGACCAAACCCATGCTCTTAGAGTTAAGTTTATGTCCTCACACTGGATTAATTTCTTGAGTCATAAATATTGAATAGGCTCTTTACTCCTAATTCTTATTGTGCCTTTCAGTCTGCTAACATTTTTGGTTAAGATGTCAACAACAGATTTGATTTCATAAGATCTTAAACAAGTCATCTACTTATGAAGCACAATCTGTGTTTATTGTATATAGGTGGCTTTATATCAAGTTGGTTCTATAGTATTTCTAGGCCTTTCTAACCAGTGACTTTCTCTTGGATTATCCAGTTCAAACCCTCAGATTAAACTTTTTGTTGTATCACTGGCTTTAGTACTCAAAGGATCACCCATTTTTGCATTCATCATCAACACTTCATGGTATGATTTATTTCTTTAAGCAACAAAACATAATTACTTAAAATCCTGTAAACATGATTCACTAACACTTGCACCAAATTAACTTAAACCCTTTTGGGTCATACTTTTTTCAGCTATATGACATTCACAATCATTGTCAGATAATTCGGGGTCATAGCCAGAATCATCATCAGTTTGCACAAGTTCAATTGTCTCTTCAAGTGTAAAAATACTGGAGTGCTTTTATGACATTTTGGGTCTGTTTTCTCAAAACAATTAATCAATTTTCAACTGCAAATATTACCAATATTTTGAATGGCAACATAGACCATGTTGGATATGAATCGGTAGCTGAGATCATCATCTGTATAAATTGGGCTTTCTCTTTTGAATTTTTGCACTCATGTCACATTTCTAGTGAGAAATTCAAACTGCATTATGTAATTGCCATACAGCAAAGGGTGTGCTTAAGTAGTTAAAAGCTATAGAAACACAGACTTGTCAGAATGACTAATTACCCTGGGAAAAGAAATTTTGTGATGTACTCTAATTTTTAAACTTCCTCTTTTAGCACTGAAAATATCACCCAATATTGTATTCATTAACATGAAATTGATAGGTATGTATAGTGGAAATGTCACCCTCTTTCTGAAAAAGTAAGAGAGTTATAGTTTGAAACACTATGCAGGGGCGGATTGGCCTGGCTAAGCGGCCCGGGACTGGGATCACAGAGT
>NW_013666753.1:177598-191295 GCF_000517525.1 Limulus polyphemus
GAAATTGATAGGTATGTATAGTGGAAATGTCACCCTCTTTCTGAAAAAGTAAGAGAGTTATAGTTTGAAACACTATGTGTTCACATACAGTGTTGATTGTGTACAATAAAAGTACCTAAGAAAGCTAACCTGATTTTATGTTCATGCTCAACTGTGAATTTTGTATTTGGATGTTTACTGTTTAAATACTGCAAAAATATATTAATGGAGTTTTGTGATTGAAAAATGCTGAAGACATTGTCATGATATTACCTAAAAAGTGGCTTAAAATCAGTAGGAGATTTTTCTAGCCATTGTTGTTTGTAATAACTTAAGGACAAATTAGCAAAAAGAGGATGAACATTTTTTGATCGCACACTAAACCCATCAACTTAATCATATTAAGTAAAGCTATAAAATATGAAATGTGATTTTTTAACTGCAGGTAACATCAACTAAGAAAAACACTTGTTTAGATAATTTATTCACTATATCTAAAGATGAGAAAAACCAATTTAGTTGGTTTTCTGCAATGGAATATTTGTATACTAAAAGAAATTCTACATCAAACTGACTGTGTATTTTTCTTCACACTCTGTTAAGAAATATTAAACACGAAACTGTTTTTAACCAATAATTCATTTGTATCTCATGATTTAAAAACAATAGCAGATCTCTTTCTTGTGGTGTATTTTTCCACCTGAATCATGATTAGATTAGTGTAGTAAATACTGTGTATCATTTTTTAGTTTTGTTATCCAAGTTGTTACATAACTTGGTGGTATGAAATGTTTCTGACAAAAAAAATACTATTTTCTTAAAAAGTTGTATGTTATTATATAAAAATATTTCTATGACATAATATTGCAGAGATCAGTTATAAATGCATAGTATTTGATTATTTTGCTTTAATTAAGTACATAGTTATAGACATATGTTCTCAGCAAAATGTTGTTACTTCATGATGATAAATACATTTTAGTCTTCTCATTTCTACACAGTTCGTCCAAAAACTAGAATAATGTTATGATATTTGTACATTTCACAGGTCTACACATTTGCTCAGAAAGAACTAGCAGATTATCCCCTAGAAGAAAATGTTCATGATAACACCCCACCCAGGAAGAAGAAAAAAAAGCATCGTCAGTGGTACATGCATTGTAGGAAGACACAGTTGAAGAAAGACTCCTCGTCCAATCATGTCTACAACTACACTCCATGTGATCATCCAGGACAACCATGTGACCAATCATGTCCCTGTGTTATTGCACAGAATTTTTGTGAAAAATTTTGTCATTGCAAATCAGATTGTAAGTTGTTTTTAACAACTGAAAAACGTTTCATTAGATTATAATTCTTTAATGCTAACACATCTCAAAAGTACATATTTGAAAAATATTTGTCATTTTTTGGATGCCACATATGATAGTGTTTTGCATTTTTGACCTTATAGTTTGGATAGCTATATATGTAATCCATATATAAATGGTAATAAAATGCATGCATGGTTGAATTAGACCCAAATGTGGCAAGGTTGAAGGTAACGTTACTTTGAATATGTTAGATAATTTTTATATTCATTAAGTCTACAGAGCAATACTGGTGCTGTACTTTATTAGCCACTAAAACTCTGGAAATAATAATTACGTTACTTAATATGTTAAAAAATAATATTTTTAAAGTAATTTTGTGCCTGTTTGCCATCATACATTTTTATTTTATCCATTTTAAAACAGAAGTAGCTAAACAGTGCTACTGTTTTTCCCAATCACAATAATAATTACTTAGAGCATTCTAGAAAACATCTCTGTAGCCTTACTAGGACTTCAAATTTTTTCAGATAACTTGTTACTGAGAATATTCTTTCATGAAAACCACTCACTATTCTGAATTGGTCGCTTACAGCTAATTGTAGAAACTACCTACAGATAATTAATTTCTTACCTAAGGTAATATTTGAAGAGTGAGTTAATGTTTATTTACAAAGCTATTATGGCATATGACCTGAGTAAAATTTAAGTGTGTATTTAGTACATAAAAAAAAGTTCTTAAGATTAGATACTGTGGAGAGTTTAACATTTACTGTACACCCATTTCTTAAGCTATAATTACCATATTTCCTTATGGCAAGCACTAGATTTACTATCTGTGATTTTTCTTGGCTTTTGATTATACTAATTGCCCCTCTCAATAGCTAGTTTGATGATCAGATATTAATATGTTTGCAAATGAGGCTGCACCAGTAATGAAAAATAAAACTACCTTTTAGGATTTAATATCTGCCATTTTCAAGCATTATGAGATAACTAATTTATTACCAAGTAATTCTACTGTTATGTAAATATGAGGCTGGAGCTTGTAAATAGAACATTTTACTTGTAATTGCTGTAAAAGATAGTTTATCAGTCATGTTTCTGGCATCACATTAAGCTTGCTTAGAAAGGAAATTTGCATTTTATTTTGGTTTTAAACATTTAATATAATAACATTTCAGCTGGTGATAGATAATTATTTGAATGTTACTAGAAACATAAATGTTTATACGGCCAACAGGAACATTCAAATATGAATATATCATCAAGTTTTTCAGTAATAGTTTTAAGCCATCCAGTGAACCCATACTTTCATTAAGATGTTCAGGACACATGACATGCAATTTCTTGATCATAAGATTGTAATCTTTCTCCAAACATCCTCACGCTTTCAACCTTGTGGGCATTATACTGTGATGGTCAATCCACTATTCAATGGTAAAGAGTAGCCCAAGAGTTGGCAGTGGATGGTGTTAATTAGCTGTCTTCTAGAGGGAAGACAGATAGTGTATCACTTCAAAATTAGAGATGGTTAGCACAAATAACTCTTGAGTAGCTTTGTGCAAAAAATCAACAAACAATAGAGACAACTAATGTTTCCTTGTTAAAAGCAAGATTTTTGTATTATGGTGTATCATTGAAGTATGGAGAGACTGATGAAATTGTCTAGTAATAATAAAATTAAGTACTTTTTGAAAAATTGACTGTAAGGAAGATGTGTTTTTATTAATGTTTATTTTCTGTTGCATAACATTCTCAGTGCAATTTTTCAAAGAGGAATAAGAACGTTGTCATGTATATATTTATGTAAAAATACTCTTCAATATATTCTTGTGTCATCAACTCTTGCATTTTCAAGTGTGTTCTTTGATTAACAGGAGAGACAACCAGTGGTTGACTAAAAAATTTCTCAATGCAAAGAAAGTTGAATCAACCATGACTAAAGCTCAAGGAGAAATGGTGTTATAGATTTCTATAGAAATTCTGTTGACTGCAAAATAGCTAGTAGTTATAAATTACATATATACAGGAATAAAACTTAAAGAAAACTGCTAACTTACAGCACTTATAAATAGGCAAGAAAAAAATTATAAATAAATCAAATGGCTAGATTGGGCTTAAAAATCCAGAAACAACAACAATTCATTATTGGTATACAAAATTGAATTGTTATTCTATTTCAAATACAAATAATCTTGATCTATTAACCCATTAACTGCAGCAGGAGCAGCTCAGTTGCCGTTTTCTGACTCACAGATAAAACTGAGTTGCCATCAATCACAATAAAACTGTAATTATATATATAGAGTTATAGTTATATATGTACGACTGACGGATATTTCTGTCATTCGCAGCTGAGCCATAGAACTTCAATGACGGAAATATCCGTCATCCACAATTAATGGGTTAATATAATAGCAGTGAAGCTCAGAGTGCAAATTATTTTACTTACATTTAGATTTATAGAATGAGGCATTAATTATATCATAACACTCTCTTCATGATTCTTCATATTTGGGCCCCAAGTTGTTTTTCAGCTATCCTTCTAGATTAAATAAAGAAAAATACTTTACTCTCTCCACCAGAAAGTGTTTATCATAAATGTATATCTCATAAGTTTGTGTTTGATTTGTATGTCAGGTCAGCAGCGGTTCCCGGGATGTCGCTGTAAAGCACAGTGTAACACTAAACAGTGTCCTTGTTATGCTGCAGTTCGTGAGTGTGACCCCGATCTATGTCAAACTTGTGGTTCAGGTAAATAAAAATAAATACACTTTAAGTTACAAAAAAAGAAACTATTATTAACATGGATAGATTGGTTAGTGAGATCATCTTTTTTAGTTTCGTTTTAAGACAGGGTCTGTCATTGCTCCACTCCCCCCAGTAGCTTGGTATTAAGTCTGAAGGTCTATAACACTAAAAACTGATTCAATACATGTGGTGGGCACAGCTTTGTGCTTAATAACAAACTCTTGCTCACTTTATTGGGTATTCATATAGCTACTGCTGTTGTTTGTTTTTGCCCTTCTAAAATTGATTAAGCTAAATCATGAAATATTAGTTTTAAAATCTAATTCAGATTTCTCAGTCTTGTCTTACTCTGAATTTGCATATGTGTATGAAAAAATTCAGTTAGAGATCAACAGATGTTGACCTTTTTTCCACTAATGGTAGTGTCTGTAAGAACAGTTAATCAATCAAATTTTAATATTATACAAGTTTTAAGTTCTTAATTTTATAAGGAAATATTTTAAAAAATCTCAATCTCTTCTGGTATGAGAATCATAACATTTATTCTCTAGTCTTCTCTCATCTCTAATTTATTTATCACCCCTTTCCTAAATAAATTTAATGTAACTTACTCTAATTTTTATAGCCTTCAATCTTACTTATTTACATAGTCATAAACTATTAAAACAAACCCACTTGCCACACCTACCTATTACATCCTCTCTTTCACAAATTGCCAGTAGTTGTCACTTACATTTTATACTGTATCATTTATAACCAATTGCTTTTAATCCAGAGTATTGTATACTTCATCTTCAGTTTGAAAGTTTTCTCTCAGTGTTAGATTGAGAAGCTTCACTAATTATTTTAAGGCTCTTAAGCTAGTTAAATTATAATAGTTATAGGACATTGTTTGCTTTGTGCATGTTATTATTCTACGTTCTTCCTTTGTAATAGAAAAAAAGTAGGCTTAAATTTCATCAGCAACAAAAAAAAAGAGAGAGAGAGGACAATGGTAAGTACTTTATTTCTTGTTTTTCATGTATATTATTTATTGATTGTTATAAAAGTGACTCAGATTTAAATATTAGAAATTTATTTGGTTAGATTAGGCACAATAATGAAAAATAATACAAATTATTTGAGGTAGCTCTGGAGTAGCTTGTGCATTATTTTATTTAATACTGTAATGTGAGCTATACATTTGCCAAGTGATTTACAACTTGTGTGGCAAGATTATTAGTTAAACACAGTTCAAAGGGCAATAAGATTAAGTGGAAACAGATGTATACTGTTATGAGACTTTAGCTATTTAAGGTAAAGAAATGTAGTTTGCTGTTACAATTTGCAGTCACTCTAGAAGGAAAAAATGGCTAACTTAGATACAACAGTAAATAAAATATTAAGTTTTAAGTGAAAAAAACAAACAAAAAACGTTTAATATTTATTTAGGAGGTTTTAGAGGTAAAACAAATGAAATTTTAAAATTTCCAGATGAAAAAAAAGTATTTTTAATCTTAACGTGAAAATCACTTTGCACTTGTAGCACTAAACACTGACTTCATACATTTATGGATAATGATAAAAAATATAATCTGATTTTCTGTGAATAAAAAGGAGTTGTAATGTTTACTGATAGCTTGCCAAACTCTGTGAAGATATACTTACCATATTTAAAGTTATAGTTTGGAAACTCTGATGGTTACTTTGTGGTTAAAAGGTTGGTATAATCCATCAACCCCATATGGAAAGAGTTAAATAGACAGTAATGCCACTCTTGTTTAGATACTTGAGATTTTTGTGTAGCTTCTGGTGACATTTTTCATGTTGGTAATACTGGATTTGTGTTATATCTATTGGAAGCTACAGAAATATTTTCATATAACAAGAATTCATGTAAGGATATTAAGAATTAAAAAGGTATTTCTCAATAGCAATTGATCATAGGTATTTATTAATCATACAGGACTTATGTATTGTTGGCATGAAATGTAACTGTTTTAATGGAGGAAAATTCACTCCAAAGAGAAATATGTTAATGCACAGGGGTCATAGTGAAGCCTAAAGTTCACAATTTAACAAAATGTTCCCAAATGATCTTTTTTTTATAAGGTCTAACTCTTTAAATACCGATTTCTTCATTAAATTTTCTGTTGGCCATACCTCATCCAGAGTTAAAACTGAAGGATGATTTCAGAAAATTACTTATTGCTTTGAGATTATAATTTATAATTCTCCATCATTTGCATCTAGTTCACTTGGTTAATATTGTAATAGATAAAAAATATTCACCTTTTGCTTTCCCCAGCTTTTGTGTGTGGATTTTTTTTTCAAATAAGATATATTATTTCTAAGATTTTTTTATAATGTTTTTCTTTTCTGACCCTCACATAATTGCTAATTTGGTTCCTAATTCTGAAGTTTACCATTCCTAAAGTTACTTTTACAACTTTTATTGCTATGAGCATTATAAAGCATATAAGACGAGTTGATATTGACTGACTATATAAAAACGTAACTTTCTGATTAATTATGTTTAAAAAACAGTTTTACCAAATCTTTCATATTTTTATCAGATTTTGTATCGTGTATTTCAGTGATCATGTGTGGAGGTAAAAACACTACATGATGTATAAGAATAAAAAGTTTTACTGAATGCATTTAGAGGAAGTATTTTTTACTTTTAGAAAATGTTCCAATTTTATCAAACATTCTTAAATTTCTTGAGCAAAAAAAATAAACACAAATGTTAGATCAATTTATATTTTATTTTTTTATGCAGATACCTGATATTATTTAGAAAGTTTATACAAAGTTTCAGTAATTTTAGTTTGCAATCTTTAAGAAAACTATACTAATTCTTTAAAAAAAGCACCATTAAAAGAATTACGTGAAATGAAATATAATAGTTAAGTATAGCAATATGTACTTTGTAAATGTTTGCATTTTGAGAACTTTTAAATATATTGTTAAGTGATTTAATACAAATAATAATTAGAGATTATTAGTAATTTTAAGAGGGTGATTTTAAATCCTTAGGGTACATTTGTTGCCCCTTTCATTCCAGATCAGTATGATGTGAAAAACATATCTTGTAAGAATGTGAGTGTACAAAGAGGACTACGAAAAGTAAGTTTACATTTGGAAGTAAAGCATTGTGAATTTAACAGTTATTCTATAATGGTACCATTTACTCACATCAAATGTAATTTGAAGCTCTCAATAATTAAAAGCAGCTTGAACAATAGCAAAATGTGTGAAAAGATCCATATTGATAAAGAAATAAGCTACGACACACAGATTAATAGGTTGGCTAGAAGCTAAACACAACAATAATAATTAAAAGTAATTGATGATATATAAAGATGTTTACTTTTCACTAATTCATAAAAGATTTAAGACCTACAACTCAGTTTTTTTTGTTTTTTATATTGATTCATGTATCTTTGAACATTTATTGTTATTTGATGTATGAATGAATAGCTAAAAAATGTAAATATTTAAATGGTGTGTCTGAACATTTTTAGCATCTTTTATTGGCTCCATCTGATGTAGCTGGTTGGGGAATTTTCTTAAAGGACACAGCCCAGAAGAATGAATTCATCTCTGAGTATTGTGGAGAGGTTTGTAGATTCCTGTACTAATGAGAGATGTATTTGTTTTAAACAATTAATTTGAAATCAACTACTACAGAGAGAGAAGTTTGTCAAGGGTCTAAGATAGGTAATTTCTCCCTTGTTATCTTAAGATTTTAATGAAATAGAGTTCTTTTTGAGACATATTTTGTATGTTTAATTTGTGTTTTCTCATTTGGTGAATAGTATAAGCATATTACTGTAACTTGTTTCATCTAAAAAGGTTGAACATACATGTCTGTATTACACTGCCCACATCAGTTAATGGATAGTTAGTTTTCTGTGGTCTAGCTATGACATGGCATCACTACTGTTATTAAGTAATTTCAATGGCACACTTCAGTTCATTTTCATGCAGGAGGCTGGCAGTGTGATCTGATAGGCACATTTCAGTGGTTTAAAAAATTAAGGAAAAGTAACATATTTTCAATTAGCAGCTTGAACAATAGGAGAATGTGTGAAAAGATTTATGTTGATAAAGAAATAAGTGGGGACTCTAATGAAGACACTTGTACAGTTCTATGACAGAGAGCAATAGGTTGGCTAGAAACTCAACTCAACAAATCATTGGAGAGTGGGTTGCTAGCATTATGTGAACATACCTTCAGACCATCTATACGGTTGGCTGGAGTGTGGGAAATGATCGACCATTACTGAAAAACCCTGCAAGATAACTACTTTCTTACAGGCTTCAACTTTGTGACTGAGTCAGCATTTTGGAGCGGCAAATGAATGACAAGTCAACATTCACATTGACAGAAACAGGCATTGCAAGGTTGGACTTTATGCCATACAATCAGTAGTGTGCATTTTTGTAAAGAATCACTATAAAACAAGCCATCTTTAGTGTTAACAAAAACGTGGATTCATTGTACAGTGTGGGTGAGTGGATGTTTAGTTCATGGTTTAATTATACTTCAATGTGGATGAGTGAATATTTTGTTCATGATTTAATCATACTTCAACGTGGGTGGGTGAATGTTTTGTTCACTGGTTTAATTATACTTTCAACGTGGGTGAGTGAATGTTTTGTTCACGGTTTAATTATACTTCAATGTGGGTGGGTGAATGTTTTGTTCATGGTTTAATTATACTTCAATGTGGGTGATTGAATGTTTCGTTCACGGTTTAATTATACTTCAATGTGGCTGAGTGAATGTTTTGTTCATGTTTTAATTATACTTCACACTGCAGCCAGATATAAGACTTATGCATTTGAAAAGTTTTCAGGACCAGATATAACCTTAATTCCATGGGGAAAAAAAGATATACATATGGTAATATTGGCATAATGGTATGGACAGGGATTGGTATTGCTGACCTTTATGTGCTACGACATCTCAGGATACAGTATTATAACTGTTAGTGTTACCATGTACAGTTGCAGTTGATCATAAGTTTCTTTTAATGGATAACGAGGTGCATCTCCACCATGCTCATCTGATTAGCAGCTTCTTGGAAGAAAAGGATATGAACATTTATGGATCTTGTGGAAAGTTATTTGGTTGTATGTAATTCACCTCCAAGCAGTACTCATGAAATGGAAGCAGCTCTGTTGGATGAGTGGGCCATTGCTCAGCAACTCATTGATTTGCTCATTTTAAACATGCCACATCAGTGTATAACATGCATTATTATGTCTTATTAACATATATTTTCTACTGTTTAATAGGGTGTAAAATTATAGTACCAAATGAGCATTTGTAGACATAGACTCCATTATTAGATATTTTGCATACCAGATCACACGAGTGAAACTTATTTTGCATAAATATTACTTTGTCTTGCAGGGACTATTTAATAAACAATAGTTGTGCCTAGTCATATTTCTGATTATCCCCAACTTCTGCTGGAAAGTGTTTTGAAAGTCTAAAACCAGTCATCAAATTAAACTTTTTAAAATGATAAATTTAATATGCACTGTTATCTATAAAAAGGAAAGTTTTTTGATGTAATAAAAATAAATAATAAATGTGGCGTATGATGCAACACAACAGTTACATGCAAAATATAAGGTAATTATTTTCTATGACACGGAAAAATCTGGAGATTAGTTTTGAATGTGTTATTCTCCCACTGAATTTAGGAGATATGTAGCTAAATATACTAAAACCTCTGTATTATGTATCTAAGTTTAATTAATGTGATTGTATAACGTTTCTCATTTAAATAAGTTTAATGAATATATTTTCAATTAAGACAGGAAATGATGACTAATACCATTTTGAAAAAAAAAAAATCTACTTAAACCTGATGTTTTGCTATGTGATTTTTTTTTCAAGGGTCCACTAGCATCACAGGCTACATCACTATGTGCACTGTGGGGTTAAAATGACAGTAATTAAAACGAATGGTTGTACAAGGCAACCAGCCACATAATACAATAATAAACAATTAAGTTTGAATGATTTTATCTATATCATTTAAACATTAGGCAACCTTTTTAGTCTATGACTTTGTCATCAGCCTTTGAGAAAAATGTATACTGAAGTATCTGGCTTAAAAAAATTAATTATTTTCTTGAGGTGGATTAGTGATCACTAGCAGAAATACCCGCCCTCCTGGCAGGTATAACTGCTGGTTCCTGCGGAAGGCTATTGGGCCTGCAGCCTTTTCTGGAATTGTCTGACAGTTCTACAACAATGTACTCATACTTGACATTCAATAATGTCCGTTCAATAATGTTCACCATCCATGAGAAAAAGGATTTTATTGAAATTTTAGTTTAAAAATGAGCTATCATCACAGCATTACATCACAGAGTAGATTTTATTGAAGTATTTCTTTGTATTATCAATGAAAATGCCTTGGTTTTCTGTTGCAACACTCACGAGATTTTCACTAAAGAAAAACAAATAATTCTTTTAAAGTTTGTGTTTTGATTGTTTTATAATTGAAACTTACTCCATTTTTGTGAGAATTTCAATTGTTTTATTTATTGCTCAGCTATACAAAATACTGCCTAGTTATATTACCTAATTATGATCGGTGCTGTTATTTCGGAGATCCGAGTTTTGGACGTATACATCGCAAGCTCCATTATAATAAGATAGCATCTTACATATGTTGAGAAATACGCTTAATAATGTTGAAAATCGTGAAACGTCGTGAAACTTGTCTCTTTTCACGTCTACTTTTTCATACATTACAGTTTATGTTGTATAGAAAAAATCTAACAGTAAATACCTCAAATGTCGATTTTGATCGCCCCATGTGCACAAAACAAAAAACATTAAAAAAACAACAACAAACAGAAATGCAAAGCGTTATCCCCTAGGAAACAACAAAACAGAAACAAAATAAAGATTATCATTAACACACTCATAATATTGTTATAAACTACATTAATCTTAATGTTGGAATTCGTTTTTAGCCAGAGGGAGCTGTGGGGATCATGTTGAGGTAAGGTTTAGGGGATTTAGTGTCAGATTTTTATAGTACATTCGATTATAAATATCAGATAGTTGTGAAGATTGTAGAGTTGTTTCAAGATAGATGAGTCATTTATAGCGAGTGGAGTGGTACAAGTAAGTATATTACTTATGTTAGTGTGGTGCAGTTAACAGTGGATATGAAAATATGAATATCACAAGAACTAACAAAAACTGGCAAAAAAGTAAAAAGCAAAGAGAAAACTTATCTCTACCTGCACACTTGCGTCCTTTTTTCCTTGTAGTGACGGCAATCTTCGGGGTGGATTAACTTCCAGGTCTAGATGGAAAAATGAAATTTTAACAATCTTTTATAGAACAAATAATATTGAATCATCGTGACAACTTTACTTTCTGTCAGATAATGTGGATCTGTACGAAAACAGTGACACACGAGACACAAATCATTGTTTCCTGAGAGAGAGACACACAACCAGTGACACACGAGACACAAATCATTGTTTCCTGAGAGAGATACACACAACCAGTGTTGATGCGCCAGTAACATTGCATATTAGCAGAAACCTGCAAAACAGTTACAGAATTTATAGAATAATACAAAATATTCTAATCGCAGAGATCAATTCCTACAAGTCCAGCTGTCTTAGGCCTAACGTTAGTTAAGCATTGTTATGAATTTCGCGCAAAGCTACACGAGGGCTATCTGCACTAGCCGTCCCTAATTTAGCAGTGTAAGACTAGAGGGAAGGCAGCTAGTCATCTCCACCCACCGCCAACTCTTGGGCTACTCTTTTACCAACGAATAGTGGGATTGACCGTCACGTTATAACGCCCCCACGGCTGAAAGGGCGAGCATGTTTGGTGTGACGGGGATTCGAACCTGCGACCCGCAGATCGTGAGTAGAGCGCCCTAACCTCCTGAGTTAAGCATTAATTCGACAAAGAGATAGATTAACACTGTACAACTTTTTTTTACTGTAGTTTAATTAGGCCTAAACTTTACCGTACTATCAATAAATAAACTTAATATTATTCTACGAAATAATGTTAGACCTTTTAAAAACTCTGATAAGCTTTTAATATGTTGTACAAAATGTTTACTAAAGTATATTTACGTTCACTTTTGTTGAAATGAAATGCGCGCGCAAGCGCACTTATATGGTATCGCGCGCGCGCGCACATTTTCGGGACGGATAAAAACTGATTATCATTATTATAACAGAGTATTTAAAATTTTTCGACCACGCATGGTGAAATAATGTTGTTGTTCTTCAACAAAATACAAGAACAGGGGTCATGGATTCCTGACTGAAATCAAGTTTACACCCTACATTTTGTAATTGTCGACTCGAGATTTAAGTAATACTTTCCTGACTGAAACTAAGTTTACATCGTGCACTTTGTCCATTCCAATCAACAACACCTTAGAGTTCAGGGAATAAATCCATTCCAATCAACAACACCTTAGAGTTTAGAGAATAAATCCATTTCACTCAACAACACCTTAGAGTTCAGGGAATAAATCCATTTCAATCAACAACACCTTAGAGTTCAGGGAATAAATCCATTTCACTCAACAACACCTTAGAGTTTAGTGATAAATTCATTTCAATCAACAACACCTTAGAGTTCAGGGAATAAATCCATTTCAATCAACAACACCTTAGAGTTCAGGGAATAAATCCATTTCACTCAACAACACCTTAGAGTTCAGTGATAAATCCATTTCACTCAACAACACCTTAGAGTTCAGTGTTAAATCCATTCCAACCAACAACACCTTAGAGTTCAGGGAATAAATCCTTTCCAATCAACAATATCTCAAAGCTCAGTTATAAATCCCCTCCAATCAACAACACCTTAGAGCACAGAGATAAATCTTTTCCAGTCAACAATACCTTAGAGCACAGAGATAAATCTTTTCCAGTCAACAATACCTTAGAGCACAGTGATAAATCTTTTCCAGTCAACAATACCTTAGAGCACAGAGATAAATCTTTTCCAGTCAACAACACCTTAGAGCACAGAGATAAATCTTTTCCAGTCAACAATACCTTAGAGCAGAGAGATAAATATTTTCCAGTCAACAATACCTTAGAGCACAGTGATAGATCCTTTCCTATCAACAACATATTCAAATTCATTAAACAAATCGTTACCTTTCAAGAGTACGTTAATATTCACCGAAGGACTGGAACCGGCCGAGTTTTAAATCACTTTATGACAACGTGGAAGAATTAACACGAATTCACTGCTAAGCCTTCGTTGATGACAGGCGTATGTTTTAAATATAACATCCGGTATTACTAAATAGTTCATAAAGTGATCACCAACTCACTTGTTGTAGTATTTTCTTTAATTAAACACCGTGTATTACTTTTAATTACTAAGTGTGTTTGTTCATGTGCGTATATAGAAACACACAAACACAATGGGAAACAGACTGGTTTTCTTTCCAAGATGTGTTGATAAAACAATCATCTATAAGAGGCGTGTATACGTTATATTCATTTTAAAAAACGTGATTCTTAGTTTCACTTTAAATTATTTACACGTTTTCACGAAATGGTCATAAAGTAGAGGGGTTTGTGGACTTTAGTTGGTTCTAAAAATTTAGGCTTAATTTACTTAAAAAATATGTATCATTG
>NW_013666753.1:192185-202448 GCF_000517525.1 Limulus polyphemus
CTCAGCTATAAAAATACTCCTAGTTATAAAAATATTACGCAGTTATGATTGGTGGTGATCAGTGCTGTAGTTTTTGAGATTCGAGTTTTGGAAGTATACATCGCAAGCTCCATTATAATAAGATCTCAATACATGATATTTGTTTTATTTCTACAATTTGCTAAGTTTATCATATAGATAAACTTAATAAAGATATTATATTATGTACATCCTGTAGCTAGGTGTAATAAATACGTGGGTATTACGTGAATATGTTTGTTTATAAAATCTATATTATACATATGTCAATAGATTTATTTTCTACACTTGAAGTAAGATAACACCACATCACTATCAAGTGATTTTAAAATTAACAAAAAAATAGCATATCCAAATATTTTACAAAAAATCAGTACAGTTGTTAAGTTTGGATGAGCCGGCTAACAATCAAGATTGTAAATTAAAAACGCTGTGGGATATCAGTTTGACAAACTAATAAAATTAGCAAGTCACCTATTGAACAGTGGATCAGTACAGGCACCTTGTACAGTTTTCATTTAAAGAAATAATCATGGTACTACACAGCATCCAAACTGTGAACCTTTAGAGCTGTTTGATAAAGATAAACTTTTACCCACTTTCATTCTCCAAAACCATTCATGCAGAGATTAGTAATGTCATCATCTCTGAATCTGATAATATTGTATGTTAGTACATTTGCCCAGCAAGAAGGTGTATTTTTATTTTAAGTCCACTCAATTTCAGATTTCACAGGATTTATATATAATGGTGTGCCTTTGTAAATATTTCCTGTTCAACTTAAAACTTGAAAATCTAATTGGTAATTTCTTTTTAGGCACATTTTACTACCATATTAAGAGTAAAAAAAACGAAAACAGACTTTTTTGGCACGGTGAAATGTAAAATATTTATTATTACTCATAGCCGACTAGTTTTGGTAACATAGTTACCATCATCATATAGATATTGGCCTGGATAAATATGTCTACCACTATATATTTATATACGTTTTAGATAAGTCTAGTGAATGCACTTGTATTCTTTAATCACATTTTTTTTCTACATTCCTTTTGATTAGTCCATTGTGGATTTCAAATCAGAATCATGTAAAAATAAAATTGTTACTGTTGATTTGATTAAGAGGGTTGTGGTAAAAACATCTTTGTCTGACATATGACTTTATCATGAATGATCTGTCTGTTAGTTTCATTGCTTCACCAGTTTTTTTTTGCATTTGACACCATAACATCTATGTTTTGATGATCATCCAGATAAGTTTAGTAAACACATGTCAATATTCTTTTGGCTATTTTGATAAGTGTGTTAAAAACAGACATCTCTATTCTGTGATCATTTAGATAATTTCTCAAGATGAAGCTGACCGACGTGGAAAAGTGTATGACAAATATATGTGCAGTTTTCTCTTCAACCTGAACAATGGTAAGTTACTCATGAAGAAACTTACTTACTTGAGTTAAAATAATCACCTAAAGAGAAAACAGCCGTACTTCTTTAATTACATGTTATTTGTTCTACAAAAGTTAATAAATAAGAGTTAAAGATAAAAAGCCTAATTACTTAATTGCTTATAGAAAATTGTGTTATCTTGTGAAAATGTTAACTTAAAAAGTAGGTCATTTGTTATCATTGAGTTTGAAGATTTACTAGTGTTAGCATCTCAGCATAATATAGATGTTCTGCAGGATTCTGTTTATGTTGATTAACATTTTTAAGAATCATAAAATAAAACAAATAATTAAATTAAAATTTATTTTTGAAATATATATTTTTCATTACTGTGTGAATTTATACACTGTGGAAGATTCGAGAAAAGGTACGAACGTCATTCGCTCGCTGTTGTTACTAGGCATACGATGGTTAGTTACACAGGCTAACCTTACCCTAGAGGCCATTTTCAATCCCCCCCATGTCTTCAGTCACCCACTGTACAGTCTCATCAACCCTAGGGGGTAAATACTGACCACTTAAGGAAACCCTGTCTAAAGTATGTGTATGTTTGAATCTAGATTTCTAAAATCAAAGTGGTTGGTACTTTTCATACCTTTTGAACAGCAGAGATACAGTAATGGAAGTAATTATGGAAACACACACACATACATACAGGAGTTACAAACAACCGGTAATGGCAACCAGGTCATGAATTTACTAACGGTACAAACTATTATTACAGAAAATACAAAAGTGAATAAGTTGTAGAATGCAGTAGTATTTTGTACGTGAGCTCTTGCTGACATACAGTTTATTAATGCACAGTTGTGAAATATTGTTTCAAATGTTTATTGTTACTCCCAGTAATTCAGACATGTTGTCTGATCAGTTTTTACATAAGCTCATACAGGTTCTAGAATGTTCATGGTAATAAGTGTTCTGTTGGCCTTTTTTACGAACAAGATATTTCCTTACCAATTTGCTATGTTTGGGATGTTATCTAGCTAGAAGATGAATTCTCTTCTTATGATTCATATTCTTGAGGGAATAACATGTTGGATAATAATCTACCTGTACCTGTCAGCAGGTAGGGTGCCATCAATTTTTTGTATATTATAGTCCCCAAACTTGTACTTATCCCCCACCATGCTTCATTGTAGATTTATGTATAAACTATAATACCATTCTTATCTTCACCGTCAAACAAAATATAATTATTTCCAAACAATTTAAACTTGGACTCATCTGCAAAAGCACACATCTCCGGCTTTAATCATTTACTAATTGTAGTCTGGTACCAGTTTCCACATTTTGGTTCGATTACACATCCATTGAGACCACTTTGTGCTGATGAGTATCATACTGATCTTATGGGTAACATTCACACCTGTATTTGCAGCAGTGTTATTGGCAAGATCTGTAATTGACTATTGTCTATCTTGTAAGGAAGATACTCTGAGATACTTAACATTACTTTGGGAGAGTTTCAGTGCCAGATACAAATACCTTCTTCACTCTTGTACACATCTACTACTAAAACGTGAAATCTTGTCATAGTTTTTCACTTGGAGTATCCTTGACCTGCCAAAACTTATTTATACAATCTTGTTATGTGGCACAGTCCTGGTAGCCACTAGTGGATTACACTAATAGTGATCATAGTATGACTGCCTGTACTTTTATAGGCTTTATACTGGTTTAACATTTTCTGATTGGTTGGATGAAATTAGTCACAGTGTAAACCATTTTAAAGTGTTTTGTTTTACAGTAGTTGTTTCTTGTAGAACAGTAGAGGCCAAGTACACTAAACTTGTTTTGTTGACTACCTTTCATAGGCATAAATACAAATTAACCATGATAGAAAATATTTTTTGCTAACATCCTTCACGGCTCATTTTAGGTTCTGTTAAAAGTGTCAATGGATAAACAGGTAATGTTAAAGAAATGCACTGTAATGAATAAATTTGTTACAAAATTATTGCAAATATTTTTTGTAATATAACTTTTAGGCATTTAGGAGGTTTGACATTATCTAAGGTTAGCATTTGGCTGTTATCAAACTCAATACTAGCAGTTGGTCAGGAAATAATTTAAAACATGTTTATTTTTAACACCC
The DNA here is from genome assembly GCF_000517525.1 of Limulus polyphemus. Taxonomy (NCBI): domain Eukaryota; kingdom Metazoa; phylum Arthropoda; class Merostomata; order Xiphosura; family Limulidae; genus Limulus; species Limulus polyphemus. Next base: position 195,751 of record NW_013666753.1, read on the forward strand.
AGGTTTGTAGGTTTTTCTCTTACATACCTTTTTTTAGGGAAGATATTCAATATGTATTGACATTGATAAAATGTATTTACTTTCAATACTTAAGAATACAGAAAAAGAAAATAATGACACTTTCTAAGAAGCATGAACATTGTAACTGCTTAGAATCTTTCAAGTGGTGAGAATAAAATAACATAGATAAAGAAGTGGAAAATCTTCAGTATTTATCTAGTAGGATGATTAGTGGATCATAAATGTTGAAAAATTAGGCATAATTATTAAGATAAACATTATATCTGTAGTTGAGAACTGTGTGTAAAGTAACTTGGGTGTACAGTTTGTTCATGGACAGTGGTTTCCCAGCACCCATTTTCATAGTCAGAGCACAAAGAAATCCATAGGTGCTGCATCCAGTGACTTGACTGGTATGACTCCTTATGCAATAATAACATGAATACCAGTTTAATTCTCTAGCTGCTTGAGGTATGTGAGAGTTGAACAGATATGTCAAAGGTGTCTTGTGTCAAGACTCGGATGCTTCTTGATAAGTTGCACACTGTTGCCTAGATCATGTGGACAGCTTTTGCCATTGACCTTTATGTTACAAGATACTGTATTTTGCTTTCCACTGTTGAGGTATGACTTGTTGCAGGTCTTTTTCTAACTAGTCTTGGTTCTTTAAGTTGATCCATATTCCATTGTTTTCCAATGCCATTAAGTACAAGGGATATCTCCTTGGAAATTCTAAATCTCCAATCTTAACATATCTTTATGATCTGAGTGTATAAGTATTTTGTGTGAGAAAGAGCTGATACATAATCTTTCCAAAAGCAATCAGTTTTTGGTGGCATCACACTACCTATGAAATGCCAAACATTACCAAAATGTAATACTGATACATTCTACTACACTACTACTTTGTATTGGCTATGGTTCCCATGTAACATGCTGATTTATATTTTCAAAATTGTTTGAATATATAATCTGCTTAACCATCTGTAAATGTAAGTACATAGGTAAAATTACTACTTTTTCATGATTTTATATATATATATGTATGTATGTATACACACACACACATTAAGATTCAATCTATGCAATACATGCTGCCTTTTAAGAGGCTTGTACAGGGTATTCCAGAAGTCTGGACCCATAGAGAAAAATACACAATTTATTCTTAATTTATTTATTATTCAAATTGCATGCCATTAACAGACATACACATATCAATTCTTGGTATACTGTGACATCAGGGTAGTTTCTTTCCAGAAATATGTAAAAATGACATAAGAAATATGTTTGTTTAACTTTAAGAATATAATGTCTATTTTCCCTATGGGTCCAGACTTCTGGGATACCCTGTACATAACATCCTATAAACTAGGCCTATAGCACTTAATTGTGGGAACTTTCACAATACACCATTAATTAACATTTTGTTCATTGTGCTCCTATTTACTAAGGAAAACTTTAGTGTTGTAGGTAGTTTTAACTGCTCTGATTAGTTGTTTATTTAGTTAGTCAACAGTAAACAGCTGAGAACATTCTAGGTCATTTCGGTGACCATATCTGTGCCTCTAAAAATGCTCTTAGGAATTTATGCAGTAAAACTATTAGGTATAGAAGAGATGTAATCAGTTCTGAATTTTGTGAGTTCAGTAAAAATATAACTGAGAGACAAAATCAGTCTTTTTTTTTTACTTGTGACTTGTCATCAGTATTATGTGAATGTGATTTAGTTTTTCTTTTTTTTTTAGTAATATAGTGGAATATAAGCAATTCTTGTGCTGTTTTGCAGATTTCGTAGTTGATGCCACAAGAAAGGGAAACAAGATTAGGTTTGCTAATCATTCAGTTAATCCTAACTGTTATGCTAAAGTGATGAGGGTTAATGGAGATCATCGTATTGGAATTTTTGCCAAGCGCCCTATTCAGTCTGGAGAAGAACTTTTCTTTGATTACAGGTACAAGTTAGGCTTAATTTTTCAGTGTTATTAATTTCTATTGTAATTCTGATTTTAATAGCATGTAAGACTGATGTAGTATTTGAATTTCTGATTTATGTAGAAAATATGTAGATGATAAAGATTTTGTTTTGTTACTGCATGCTTTTTATCTAATTTTTTCAAATCAGAAAAATTACCATTGAGTATTAAGTTTTAAGTATTTGTTACTTCATAAAATATAAAATGGTAAACTTTGTGTTTTTGTCTTTTGTTTTACTAAACACTAAGCCAGTGCTGTTATACAAAACTTACTTTCACATGTTGGGAAATCTATTGAAGTGAACTGTGTGTGTGTGTTTGAAGTAAGCCTAACTGTGCAACTTTGTTGAAAATCATGGCCATATTTTTACAGAAATATTACAATCTCAGAAATGGTGGTAAAATTCACTGATCTGTTAATTAAATGCAATTATTCATCCTGATTTTTTTATCATTGTTAATGTGAAGATTGTTACCCAAATAACTTAAGTTACAAACACAACACTTGGGCCTTTAAATATAATGTTATAGATGAATGAGAGAGACCTATGTTAAGGACTCAGAATGGCTGTCATATAGTACTGTTGTATTATGTATAACTAGAACCATTTCTGTTGAACTGTTCTGTCATTTAATTGTACTATTAAACATCATTTAGACTCTGAAAAAACAACAGTAGTAAAGTGGTTAGATAGAATTCAGAGTAAAGATAAGATAAATTACATTCATATATGGTTGAAAGAAAAAGGATACACTAGTTCTTTATTGTTTATTAAAGTTGACATGCATGCATGTTTGTGTTTTTTCTCATTAGATATGGCCCTACAGAACAGTTGAAGTTTGTGGGAATTGAGCGTGAACTGGAGTTTTTATGAATTCAAGACTTTAAGGAAGTACAATTGTAATTTTTTAAAGTTTTTATTTTCATGGTTTGCACATAGTTGTGACGTAAATCTGTCACAAATTGTACTAAGTTTTTAAAGTTGATTTTATTATACAAATTATATATATTTGTTGTTTCCTGGCCAACTGGTCAAGGTAATGTAGTAGTTAAGGTTACTGTTAGTCACGACCACATATAAGAACAGAGATTGTACAAGATATGTGTAAGGTATCATGTAATTGTGTTTTGAATGTGAATACAAAGAATCAATGTTGGATTGTGTAATTCATTAAATATTTTTTGTACATTGTTTTAGTTAGTCTTTGAAGGATGTTTGTTGTAAATGCAGAGTTTTCATATTCATTCCCCGATATGAATGTATTATGATAAGGAACTGTTTTTGTTTGAAATTAAAAGAACTTAAAGCACTGCATGTTGAATGTATATGTACATACACAGACAATAAAAGCACATTTCTTTAAAAAAGTAATGTCTGTTTATTACATATAATTAATGTACTTTTCACACATGGATAGGTACTTCCCGTCTGTATGGGAAATTACACTATTGAATTAAAAGAATTATGGAAAATAAACTTGTAGTCATTCTTTAAAAACAAAATTTAAGAGTTGAAATTTTTCATTAAAGTTTCATTGAATTTTTATATAACAATTTAAAATTAAAATCGCATGTTTTGATCTTGGTTTGATTTCATAAGTGTTTGTGAATTTCCTGAAAATTTTGTCTGATAATAATGCAGCATTATAGCCCCCTTAGGAGGAAAGATAAAATAGTTTTTAACAAAATAGCAGTAATTTGAACTTTTAACTTCAATTTACACCCACCTGCTGTTCACATAAAGTTCTGTATGAGCTGCCTGGCGAACTCTTCTTTCACAAAAAAAACATACACCTTTCAAATATGCATTTTAAAATGTAAATAATACATAATTTACTAACACAAAATGGCCAAAAACACTATGATATAACTGTCCAACTAAGCTATAAATAGTTAAAAAGATAATTAAATGCTGTGAGCGTGAACTTTGCTTACCATACATCATACAATCAAGGCCTTTCATGTAACATCTGTCATAGCGAATTTCAGAAGAACTATCAAAAACTAGAAACTGAAAATAAGCTCTTTCTATTGGTTATAAACATGTATGACAAATAAAATTACATGGTTTTGAAAACTGTTTTGAAAGTTAACGATGGTTGGAGCTTCTGTCATGAGCTGAGAACATTTATTGATATCTCACTAAACAGAGAAATTAAGAAGATGAAAATGCACAGTGAGCCTTATTAATAGATTGTGTCTACGTAACTCAGACAGTATAGGTGCATTACTGTTGGAGTCATTCAAAATAAAATAGGACAATTCAGAATGATGTAGAGAAGTTAAGATTGAGAAATTTTTTAAATATATATTTTAGAAATTAAAACTTGTATAAAAATTTTAATTTTTCTGATGCTAATGTTATTGACATACATTGATAATAAACTTGAATTGAATGAAGAAGTTAAGATGGAGAAATTGTTTAAATGTCTTCTTTGGAAATTAGAAAATAAAAATTTGAATTATAAACTGCACTCGGATGCTAATGTTATTGACATACACTGATAATAAAGTTCAATTAAATTTGAATGTAACTGTCAAATTAAAATGTTGTGACATACATAGGCCTGTGTTAGAAGAGTTAAAAGAAAGTCTTCCCTCTGTAACCTTCTTGTAGAACTGAACCAAGAAAGTGCACCAAAATTCAACAGGTAAATTCTCTTTCTTTGTCCATTTGATAGCATCACCTCATGACTTTTGTTCTCTCACAGCATTGGTTGGCTATTGCATTTAGTCAATGTCATACTCGGCCAGAAAAGGATGTTACAGTGCCAATCTTTTTAACCTAACTACTGTATATCCCTGCAATATCCTCTTAGACAGAATAGACATCACCTATTATAGAGAACAAAGAAATGAAACAACTAGAACAAGGTAATCTTAACAAATTTCTGGGCCACGTTTCCCACCATCATTACAGCATAGAAATTACATAACTGAATTTTTTTTTGTAATTTCTATATTATTAAACCAGGTAGAAACTAATGATATGCCTGCATATCACACATCTCTCATTGTGTGGCCTTTCCTAATTGTTGTCATGCAAACTTGTGCACATTGACCCTTGTAGACCTCAACCACTCCATATATTCCTGTTGACATTGTGGGATGCTTCTCAGCGCAAAAGAGGCTTACTGCACCATGATTCATGATTTTACTCATAGGTGACCACTGTCTCTCCAGCCACAGAAACAGCTCTGGCTCTTGGAGGTTGTTCACCACCAGCACATCCAACCCTTTTCAGTTGTTCTAAAACAGAGCTGAGGTTATGGTGCTTTGGATGGCAACAGCCTTGGAGCCCTGTAAATCTCCATATGTGATTTTGGATTTAACAGGTGCCAATCAACTTTGACAACCCTCAGTCATCCTTACTTCTCATGTGTTGAGATTGATTCTCAGGGAAAGGATTTGATCCACCATTCTGGGTGCTCCAGACATCAGCAGATCTCAAACTTTTACAGGAAAAAAACAATAACATAATTAATTCATTATGGGAGTTATAAGTCTGTTTCATTGTTGTTGTTTTTTTGTGCTATGCTATACAAAGGATTATATGCACATAAATGTCCCTAGTTTTTAACTGATGGATTAGAGGTAAAGAAATTAGTACACAGCACCCACTTTCCAACTCTTGTCTGACCAAATAGTGGGAAATGATTTTCACTCATCTAGCACACTCACAGTCCTGAAAGTGCAAGGACCCATGACATATAAATCACACTTCGGACACAATAATGTGACCTGGGAAATTGGTTTCAAATTCACAAGTTGTAATAATATTCTTACAGTGTACTAAATGACAGGAAATTTAAAGAAAGTTCCACATTCTTAATTTTCAATAAGCTATTATGTTCTCTTCAAATGTTCCTTTCTAGGAAATCAGAGATTTACTCCTATGATTGAAGAGTTGGGAGAACACTAGTACATATGTATTCCTTTCAGTCCTCTGTCTCTGTGGAAGCTTGAAGTGATAGTTATGAGCTGGTATTCCATTCTCAGAGGCCCGGGACAAAGTTTTTAGTCTACATCAACCTCAAAGAGATAGGAGAGCTTGTATAAATTGTCTACATTCCACTATGAAGCTGAATGATTTTCAGAACTTTATTGTTACAAAAAACATTTTTATTTTTCAATTAAAAGTCAAGCTTTCCAATTCAACCTTGAAACAAATTAATGTCAACAATTAGAGTGAAAGAACAAAACACATATTTTGAACATTTGATTGAGCACATTGGCTGTTAAAGGAGCAACATAAGTACTAAATGTAATAAAAATTTATCAGGTTATTTACAACAACCAAAAAGGCATTGAATTATGGAATATTCAAGTCCTTGGATGATGTTATGTAACTAAAGGAGCATATGTATACTTTTGGGACTTGCTGATTTCAAGATAAGATGTTTCTTTTTTGTTCAAAAGTTTTCTTTTTGTAAGTAATTTTCACCAGAAGACTGATGCTCTGATTTTGGTATTTGACTGAATGGATTAGTATTTTGGAATACCCAGTGAATGTGAGCCTGGGTCCAGATTCATCAGTACTGGGAGTGGAAACTTCACCTTTTGAGATATGATTTACTTTCGTCTGGCAGTTTTAAATTAACAGTAATTTTACCTAATTTGCAATAGTTTAGTATACACCTGGAAAAAAGTTAAGCACCCCCAAATATTTTTCAGGATTGCTTATTGAAAATAAGGTTTAATTTTTATGATGTTGAGCAATGTTC
>NW_013666753.1:203356-206116 GCF_000517525.1 Limulus polyphemus
TGATTTGACAATTCAATAACGTTTTTGAGCTTTCGCTGACAATACTTATTAAAGATAATTTTAAGCGTGAAAACTGTCCATATTTTGATGTCATGATATGTAAATTAAAAATTGTTATCTTACGGTGATAATCTTGTTTTCTTGTGCCCAATAATGCATAATTTCATTTGATAAACACGTTTAGATTGAATGGTAATTTATAATCAGTCACAAGAATGTCGAATCTGAATCACTTGAAAAAAACACGGGGGTGCATAACTTTTTTCCAGGTGTATATTTTGGAATACCCATCGAATACGAGTCTGGGTCCAGATTCATCAGTACTGGGAGTGGAAACTTCACTTTTGAGATATGATTTTCTTTTGTCTGGCAAAGTTTTAACTTTACCTAATTTGCAATAAAACAAAAATAAAAGGAAATTATTTTGAAATTTTCTTTTAATGCAAATAGTGACTGAGTGTTAATTTCACTTGTGCCAAGAAAACACATTAAACTTTTGGACTCAACATTTCGTTAGTGTATGTTAGGTTGTTTCACCAGTTCATGCATGCATTGTGTGACAGCATAATCAGTTTGTGTGTTTTATATAAGAACAGGATAGTAGCAGTTGTAGAGAAAACTAACCATTGTCATATAATTCCCTACAAAACAAATGTGTAGGTTTGAAATTACTTGCCCATGCAGTAGCTTCTACTGTTTCATCCAACAACACAACACTTTTCCGACAACCCTTAAAAAAAAGAATGACAACTAAATTTTGACACCCAGTCCATGAAGAAGATTCAGTACATCTAAAACCCTATATTCATAAAAGCAACATGATTGTATCTTGGTGTGATTCTTTTCAACATCATTCTGGAATATGTGATGAATTGTTATTTTGAACCAGCCTGATATATCAGAGTATGGAACGATAAAATATACCAAATCTGTGGATAAAAACATTATTGGTTAGACTAGTGGCCATTGCTTGTGCATATTGTAACATTTTTCCTGGAATGCATATTTGGAATTTTGCTTCACATACATGCCATCCAAATCTAGGATGGCAGCATTGTTATTCCTTTCTGATAAGAGGTCCTATGCAAGAGACCTGTATAGTTAGATATAAATTATTGATTATCGATGCAAAACCTTAAGCCTACTCCTAATTTTTAAATCTGGAACAGAACTAGGAGGTAGTATCAGATTCCATGTGCCCATATAAATCTCAAAATATTCAGTGTTAACATTAATTTTTTTTTACTCTCTTATGAATATGAAATCAGAAAATAACCAAAAAGCAGAATTAGAGGGAAGTGCATTGGGACACCTAAACTATGGCCTAATGAGGAACTGTACTGTCGAAACTCAGTTATTAGCGTTATAACCATTGCCATAGGAAGCTATATTTGAGTGGTCTGACCATTGGCACACTGCCATTTCTAGAGGAGCCTGGGGGCATGTCCCCCAGAAAATGTTTGAAAATCTAATGCTGCGAAATTGAATCTTCAGCCATTTTAACTACAAATATTGCATACACATAACGTAATGTATTGAATTAAAAGAAGCAAGTTTTAATACATAAGTTAAAGCTATAGGTGCCATGAAAAAGTGGTCATATTCCTACGGCCCCGATAATTCCTAAGGCTTGCCGCTGATCCATATGGGTCGAGCTTTACTAGATAATAGTTAAAAGAAAAGTTTACTTCATCAGGCCTAAGGAAGTGAATATGATTCTTAGTTTTAATGTAGTACTTTCAGGTAAACTGACCCAAGAGCTTAGATAAGAATACATCAAACTCGACCCAAAGCAACAGAGCTTTAAGACAATTGTTTCACTTTGGAACAAACAGCTTATTCCAAAAGCCTAGTGATATCAGGCCAGCGTATCTTTAGTAAGCCTTATGGCTCTTTACCCATTCAGCAATCGGACTTGACTGACAACTGAAAAGGTAAGAAGGTGATAGAGAAAGCTAGGTTTGCTTGGGATTAAATACATTCCCTCAGAATTACCGTTAGACCAAGATATACGCATGCGTTAAAAGACCAGTCTCATTACGAAAAAATGGAAGTAAATTAGCCGTGTTTCTGCCTCTGCTTAGGCCTAGCCAAAGTCTACTTCTGACTGTTGCGTCAGCGAGGTCACGTGACTAGTATCACGCCACGTCCTTCTCTCGAACCTTCGTGAAATATCGGGAGACTACTAGATTGGGGGTAGTCTGGTATATATAAGATGGTTACAATGTGACGGAACAATGACTAATTGAACTGCAGTCAGAGAGTGTGTAATTGAACGGATTATTGTTGAAGTAGAGCTCGTGATACGTGAGTTATAGCGTTTGTTAAAGAGCGACTGTTGAAATTAAGTGTATCGTAAAGTTGTATTCGGAAAGAATAAACCAGTTTTATTTAAGAAAGGACTTGTGTCGCTAAAGTTTCGTCGGAACGAAGTTACGGAAAATTAACTAACGAACAGAGACGTAACAAACTGGTGTCAGAGAGTGGGATATATATAAAAAAAAATGTAAACGAGAAGCGGCAAATCAAACTACAGCCTAGCAGACTTAATGGCAGCAATACAAGAACAGCAAAAGAAACAAGAAGAACGAGAAGAGAAATTACAACTGTTGTTAGAGGAAAAAGAAAAGAAACAGGAAGAAAGAGAAAATAAACAAGAAAAGAAACAAGAAGAACGAGAAGAGAAATTACAACAGTTGTTAGAGGAAAAAGAAAAGAAACAAGAAGAACGAGAAAAGAAACAAGAAAAGAGATTACAGC
>NW_013666753.1:207116-210803 GCF_000517525.1 Limulus polyphemus
TTGAAAAAAACACGTGGGGGCTTAACTTTTTTCCAGGTGTATACATTAACGATAGCGAAGTTGTAATTTACTTTAAAAGCAGTAACTTGTAATATGTTGAAACGTGTTAAAACGTCTCGGAACTAAATTTTGTAATCCACGGATGTTATAACGACGTTTTTGTTATTTTCTTGAAGCCTCGGTTATTATAATGATGTTTTATTACTTTTTTTTTACCTATTCTATATTTTATATGATTATAGCATTTCTTAATGGCACATACCATCTCACCAGAAACGCTCCGGGTATGGGTGTCCGCAGAAATTTTTCCAGGGGTGGGGGGGACAAAGTTGTGTGAAATTGTGAATTGAATAAAAAATTCATATACATATGCTGAATGAATAAAGAAAGAATTATGTTTATAATTTTCAACGGGAGGCGGGGGTGCCCTCCTTTATACCTTACCTAGGGAACACAGACACACTCGCTGTCCGTTTTAACTACTGTTGTAGAAGAAAAAGGTTTTGTAAACGTGGGCTTGCTACACAATAGGTTATCTGTGCTCTGTCCACCTCGTGTATTGAAACCCGGTTTCTACCGTTGTAAGTCCGAAGACATACCGCTGTGCCACTGAGGGGGGGGCATTTAAAATAAATAGTATACCTTACTTAGGGTACACATACACACTGTTGTATATAAAAAAAAAAGGTTTTGTGAGCTTAGTATAACATGTGTTGGATTTCTAGCAGTAAAATTAGTGAACTTTGATAGCCAGTCAAATATCTCTGGCTTAAACTAACGGTCACTGTCGTACCAGTACTATCACATGTCAGTGTGTTTTAAAACCATAATTCCCAAGAGTACTACAATTAGAGTATTTTTTTAATGAAAAATACAAAATTCAGACTGGAATATCTCCAAACTTTTGATGCAGTTTCAGTGAAAATATAAACACAATTCGAAAGCTACATGCGACAAAATATCCAACACAGTATATAATCAAACAAACTATATAGTGTTTCGTCAAAAACGGTTTTCTACACAGCAAGGCGTCATATTTGGCTCTCTCGCGATCTTACAAAAAATATTCTAACTATGTGTTTGTACGTTTGGTTATAAGATGTAAATAGACGAGTAATTCTTGTGATACTTGTTAAAAATAAACATGGCACATTTTCATCAACTTTTTATTTTAAACATTTCTCATACACCACTTATAGCATGAATTAATCTGTACAACCACTTCAAGTAATAAATCAAGAATTTTAACTATACAGTTATACTCGTGTGTTTTTCACACAAGTACTCAGTTTGTCCACACAAATGCATTGCGAGTACATGAAAACTGTTGATAACGTTGAACCACCGGCCACAAATATTAGCTGGGGTGAAAGGAAAATACAGTGACCATTCGTTATCTTAGGAAGACGATTATGAAATATAAAGTTTATTTGTTAAATCACAATTTACTAAAAATACACATAATTTCACTCGTGTTAATTTTAGTTGGTGTGTTTTATTATTTTTGTTTTAACTAATGAGAATACTGCAAAGCTAACAGTAAAAAATAAGTAATGAAATCTGATTCTTGGCGGACGGTACTCTTGCAAATGCTCACACTCTCCGGGTAATTTATTTGTTACTAGACGCTACTTTTTAGGCTTAGACAAATACCAGACCCTTCCTTGCAATGGTTCCATAAATGTCGGTTTAGTTAAGTAACAAGACCGAGACCACCACCCCTTTTTTTTTCCAAAATATGTTGGCTTGGTATAACGAGACAAATTCAAAAATATTCTCAATTTTAAATCGATTTCGACTCTCCCACCCGAAACATTTATAAGAGGAAAATCTGCTACTTAAATAGCAAGAAGAATTAGTTAAAAGTCTTGTGAAGCTTAATTTGAGTTATAATTATAATAAGGTTTGAAGAAACTACGTATGACTATTCAAATGCATACGTAGAAAACTTAATCGTTGTTTTATACATATATCTTAAGTTGCATAAGATACTAAACTTCCATGTGGCTTAATTTACTGCGGGTGGGAAATATCTACGATGACAACGAACGAAACCACAGATAACAGAATTAATGTTTTTTACTCTTTTCTAAACTTTCCTCGTCACAATTTTTATTTCATGTAAAAATGTAATTTTGTATTATTATTATTAATCAAAACACGTAGTCGAAATTCCTTAAACATTAGCCTCCAAATTTTCCCTCGGAAAATCTGCATTTAATCCTTAATGGCTTGTATATTTTGTTTAACAACTACTGGTTTATATTATGAAGCTATGAGATTACACCAGCAAGTTTTTTGTTTTGTTTTTTCATATATTGTAAGTTTATGATCGTAAATTCTAAACTATGTACTGTCATTGTTTCATTTACGATCTTAATGTTTTACTATTAACTCTTCGAATACAGAAACCCTTTCAACAATAACATTAAAAAAAAAGAAATTGTGTATTTGGAAAGAAAAGTTTTTATTTTTTTACCGTTAAGCAGCAGTAATACAACTACATTTTAGCTCTTCTTGGCCACAGCAGACAGCTTCAGAGAACTAGCACAGTTGTCAAAACCAGTGATCCATTCTCTCCAATATTAAACAACAGTGAAAGACGATGATAATATACTGTTGACTGTTTCTTTAAAAACCTAAAAAGTACTAAGTAATCGGACAGTACAAAAGCGTTATTGAAATAAATATACATACATATGTATATATTTACCTGCCCATTCCTTCTTTTTAAAAATGTAGTCTATAATACTATTTTCATTATTTTACTATAGAAACAGCATATAGCTCCTCTTATAATTATATTCAATATAATGTTTGTTACAGTACCATGGAAATAAAAGGTAAGTAATATTCTAACAATGTGGTAATAGCAGAATGAATAATAATAATATAACAATGTTAAAAGGCTGGTAATAATGTTTTAGTGATGGGTGATACCCTGGCGATGATAAAAGACGAATAGTTATATTACTATTGAAACAGTAATAAAATTAAACAATCAACCACAAAATCCAAAAATTCAAGCCATCATCGAAAATGCAGAAAAGAAAATCCTAAACGCAACAATCAGACACAAATACAGAGACATCAACAACTTCAGAAAAGAAGATTCGAGACTACGCGACCTTCTGACCTCCAATACTACGTCGAATGACTCACGTTTGCTCTTTGGAGTCATCAACCGAAACTGGATAAACCAAAGAGACAAAATTGAAACTAGACATACTAAAAAAATATCTGAATTAATCAAAGAAATGAATCAGATAGACTATAAAAACAAAGCCACTAATATAGTTAACTTATCAAAAACAACCCTAACACCAACGCAAGAAGAAATTTTAAACAAGGGCCTAAAATATGCAATGACAAAAAAAATGTTCCCGCCTTAGGAATCAAAACTGGAATAGAAGATTTAACTACAAGATTAGTGCAATAATCAATAAGAGATAAACAAAGAACTAATACAACAAATAAAAGTCACACAACCACTGAAGTTAATGAAACAGATATCGATCATCAAGAAATGAAAACGGACGACGAGAGCACGAAGATATTTCAAGGCAAAAAAATAACAGAATGTGGTTCCCTAAATTACCCAAAGACAACCAAAACCTATAAGGTTTCACTCAAGAAATTTCATCTAGAATTCAAGGGTATTTACTGAAAAACCATAAAATTAAACAA
>NW_013666753.1:210813-212509 GCF_000517525.1 Limulus polyphemus
AACTATTGGTGTTTCTTGCTATTCTTATGTTCATGTAATTTAAAATTTGGTTTTCATTTTCTTCTTCGTAAGTGAATTTGATGTTATTATGGATGTTGTTTATGTGTTGTAGAAATGATTGTTGATGGTCGTTATTTTTGAAGCTACAAAATACATCGTCGACGTATCTAAACCAGTATGTGGGAGGGAATAGAGCTGTATTGATGGCCAGACCTTCTATTTTATCAAAGAAATGAATCAGATAGACTATAAAATCGACAACATAAAAAACAAAGCCAGTAATACAGTTAACTTATCAAAAACAACCCTAACACCAACGCAAGAAGAAAGTTTAAACAAGGGCCTAAAATACGCAATGACACAAAAAATTGTTCCCGTCTTAGGGATCAAAACTGGAATAGAAGATTTAACTACAAGATTAGTGCAATAATCAATAAGAGATAAACAAAGAACTAATACAACAAATAAAAGTCACACAACCACTGAAGTTAATGAAACAGATATCGATCATCAAGAAATGAAAACGGACGACGAGAGCACGAAGATATTTCAAGGCAAAAAAATAACAGAATGTGATTCCCTAAAATACTCAAAGACAACCAAAACCTATATGATTTCACTCAAGAAATTTCATGTACAATTCAAGGGTATTTACTGAAAAACCATAAAATTAAACAAAACATCACGAAAGCCAAATATCAGCCCTTAAAGAATTAAGAAATAACCCATAAATTATTATTGTAAAGGCTGATAAAGATGGAAAAAACTGTAATTATGGAAACAGAAGATTACAACAACTTAATGGAACAATATCTAAATGATTCCACCAAACTTAAAGAACTAACCAAAAACCTTAATGATTGTTATGGAAAACAACTGAATGGCTTACTTTTAAAGTTAAAAAACAACAATGATATAATCGAAGACATGTACAACATCTTAAGAGTAACCAATGCACGTACCCCTTGGTGCTCCAAAAATTCATAAAAACCCAATTGACATCCGCCCTATACTTTCAACTTATGCCAATTATAATCATAGTCTCCATGTATATATACTATGATACCAATAGAGGAAGCAACAAACCTAGCTCTAGAATTGTTATAAAAAAATTCTAAAATATTGAATTACAACCTGAATTTAGAAATTTTGAAAACTTTCTTTCACTTTGCATTAAAAATAAGTTTTACCTGTCAAGGTAAAATATGTGAACAAATTGATTGACTAAGCAAGGGAAGCCCCGAACAATTCGCACAATCCAGGCGATAATTACCAAAATAGAAAGTCTGTCCATCAATACAGCTCTAAACCATCCCACATACTGGTTTAGATACGTCGACGATGTATTTTGTAGCTTCAAAAATAACGACCATCAACAATCATTTCTACAACACTTAAACAACATCCATAGTAACATCAAATTCGCTTACGAAGAAGAAGATGAAAACCAAGTTTTAAATTACATGAACATAGCAATAGAAAGAAACAATAATAGTTTCAACACCAAAATCTATTACAAGCCATGTAATGACAGCAACAAAATGAAGTGGGACTAAGCCCACTCCACACAACAAAAAATCGGCACATTATTATGTATTTACAACATAGCATTTAAAATATGCAGTGACATAAATCTACAACACGAAGTTTATAAATGTCTCGGATATTGTTTCTAGAAAAAGTAATTTCCCTAAAC
>NW_013666753.1:213509-220212 GCF_000517525.1 Limulus polyphemus
ATATTAAAGTTTTTCTTCATTACCCATTCAAGCCGTCTCCAAACATTATTAGTCTCAAAGTGGGTTCCTCGTCATCGAACTCGGTTTACCAATGTCACATATAAAGGCTGAAAAAACAAGATTTTGATTTGTTTGGCATATCAAAGTATATACAATGTTTTTATGTTTACTTTAGCTGCCGAATCACTCACTAGAGGTCTACCTACATCGTTAGTGTAGTGGTCACAGTAGTATATGTAACGGTCTGTTTTGAAGTTCGCACAAAGCTACTACAAGTCTATCTTCGCTAACCATCACTAATTTTGAAGTTACAGACAAGAAGTAATGTAAATAGCCAACAACATCCACCTTGGGCTACTCTTTACCAACGAATTATCTTTACATTATAACGACCCCACGACTGAAAGGGCGAGCGTAATCGGGGACGGGATTCGAACCTGCGACCCTCATATTGAGAGTCGTGTGCCTTAACAACTACTCCATGCCAGGCCCATACATCATAGACTGTATGTGTTCATCAAATATAATTCAACACAATAGAAAACGATATTCTAAAAACTGAAGACATTTCAAGATTTATTATAACATTGATCTACGTTGATATTCGTCGTAAAATATACAGAAGTTCAGGAATTTAAAGAAAAAAAATCGTTAGAACGTATACAACACAATATTTCAAACTGATATAAATATCTTACTGAAATTACGTAATCAAGTTGTGAGCTATCATATTCAAAAACAGAAATGCACGTGTTTGATACTGATAACTATAAAATAGAGTGACACAAAGTTGTTTTTAGGAAGTTTGAACCATAGAGATATTAAGAGAAACATGTTGTTTTTTTCTGTCAAATATTTGGATAAAATTTTAGTACAGTCAAGAATTAGCCAAGAATTAATCGGTTAGCTTTCTAAAGAGTAAGCTAAAAGAGAACGGCTTTTCTTATAGCTTTAGAATGTTTTAAAACTGGCGTACATCTTTGAAAATGAAGTGACGATTAAAAAATACTACATTTATATACAAAGGTTGTTTAGGGTTCTTAAATCAATATGTGAAAAAAAAACAGGTAGTAATAAGGCGATCAGATAATGTGGTTTTTTTTTTAAGAGCAATTATTTTTCACACAGAAAACGGCGCTGCGTCTGGGGAACATTCAGTGACCTCCACGAACAGAGTTATTATTCTTGAAGTTTCACAATTATTGTCTGCAGCTTCAGTAAGTTGTTCAAAAGTACACAAACAGATGATATACAACATTCTGCGCATTTAGCCAGTAATAAGATTACTTTGTACAGCTATTTATTTTGATTAACAGATCGCTTAGGGTATTTTGAAATAAATGTATTATATCAAACATAATAAATGATTCAATTCGTATTAACATTTCTGTGCCAAAATTAAATCGCTGTAAAAAAAAGAAAAGAAAAATTTACATAAAGCTACTACCCTTATGTATTGTTTGTTTCTAGTTAAGCATATAGCTACACAATAGGTTACCTGTGCTGTGCTCACCACGGGTATCGAAACCCGATTTTTAGCATTATACGCCTTTAGACTTATCGTTGTGCCAATGTCCCACCCCTACTTATAGAGCGAAAAATCTCAAAAACTAGGAGGGACAAAATCAAAGTAGGTGGGTGGGGATGGGAGGCTTCAATGCATGACATATGGGAAGAAGACAAAAAAGAGCTACGAGCCCAACAGTTCTGCTGAATTATCAGCTACGCCTCAAAGACCTTCAATGTTAAAAGTTAGAGGTGGTTCCACTGTTAGTTCGCACTTCAAACAACAGCGTAAAATACATATATTTTAACATCTACGTTAAAACTAACGTATACATTTAAAAAGAAAATAATTTCTGTTGATTTTTTGTTGTTGTTTTAGTGGAACACCAGAATAAGGTACGACTTCTATCGGGTAAACAGTATCGAAACACGTAGTAACAAATAAGATGAAAGCTTTTGTGGTGGGCAGAGCACAGATAGCCCATTGTGTAGCTTTGTGCTTAACTTCAAACAAACGTCTTTAATGTTTGAGATTTTATTACTATTATCTGTACTCTGTGCGATATTCATAGGAAAATAAATCATTGGTTATATTCGATATTTTTCAACGTTTTTTTTTCACCGTAAAATTCATATATTTGTACTACAAAATGATAAATTTTTAGTTGTTTCTGCTTCCAGTATTGGTATGTTAGTCGGTTTGGTGCCATAGGGCGGTTTTATCCTAAGTTTACTCGTGCTTCACATACACGGAAAGAAAAATTGTGAAAAACATTTTAAAACGGGACATTTTCCATAGCCTTGTTATACTATACCATAAAACGGCTCAACATCATAAAATCACGTCATAACAAATGCTCTGTTAAGGAAAGTTTACATGGTATAAATTAATTATTAGATC
This sequence comes from Limulus polyphemus, assembly GCF_000517525.1. Classification (NCBI taxonomy): domain Eukaryota; kingdom Metazoa; phylum Arthropoda; class Merostomata; order Xiphosura; family Limulidae; genus Limulus; species Limulus polyphemus. The sequence goes on from NW_013666753.1 coordinate 215,917, forward strand.
GTTTAACCGCGGTGATAATAATGACTTGTTATTAGATTCTTCAACAACGTGCTCAGTTTACTTCAAATCGATATCCTGATGTCATTCTTTCGGTCTACAGTACTGACTGATAAGAACAAGTGTGTAACGTTAGAAACTTTAAAAGAAAGATTTTTTAATGGCTACTTTTTCTTCACATTAAACATTTCATCCGACACAAATCCAGTATTCTGGTTGTCGTGGGAAATATGACACACTGTTCCAAATTAAATTTATCCACGCTAACGAAAGCTAATTCAGCACATTTGTTAGATGTGTTCCGGCAGAATCATTTGTGTCCCATAAATCATAGTTTGAACGCGTGAGGTTTCTTATTTCGCTACAGGAGAGCGCTTTCCGACTACCTCACGAGATTTCGTTTATCAGATACTTTATATATATATTCTTACATATATTGTGATACCTCTGTATGACCATATCTTCATTTTGATCATCAATGTGACGGAATATCATAAACAATAACAGCAATTTTTTAGCTTGGAGACCCGTTTGGCCAAAATTTCTAATTTTCTTAGCACTGCTTATAGTCGACCCTGACGTACTCGTTGCCCCTTCCATGTACGACTTGCTTGCATTTGTTATATGCGATTGTAAACTCATAAAAAGACAAAAAAAGTTTGATAAACTGTCCACAGACCTTTCACTGTACATGGCGCGTCCGCTTCTAAGACCATATTTAAGAAAACGAATACTCAGAAATCCACGGCGAGTCCACAGACATGACTGATAAAAGGATAGCATGGCCGTATACGTACCTTCTTGGCGTTTTATCCGGTAGAGCAGGAATGTAATCAGTATATTCTGCGGAGTCCTGATAGTAATTAAAGTGTAAATATCCCTAATGTACTCGTTGCACATTCTTGCTTGCGATTGTATGATTGTAAAATACACATAAAAAACCTGTAAGAAATTCTACTGTTGCATCAAGGCTCGCCAATGTGTAATCTTGCAAGATGTAACATGGTCAGCAGGAAGAGCCAGCTCAGTGGTGTACTGTTTCGCCACTCACAATCGATATTTCGATACAGCGTTGATCCGTACCAAATACTTGTACTGTGAGTGCGGGCAGATTAACATTCCTCAAATATCGGTCTTTTTTTTTGTGCCGGGACACTTGCTCTAAATTACTAATGTAAACACGACGTTAAGCTTCAAAATAAGGTACCATTACTATGGCTTTAAGATCATACGGCAGTGTTATTACAATGATTTGTTTATTTGTTTGTTGAATTTCGCGCAAAGCTACTCGATTGCTATCTGCGCTAGCCATTCCTAATTTTGAAGTGATAAACTACAGGGAAGTCAACTAGTCAACATCGCCCACCACCGATTCTTGGGCTATTCTTCAACAACGAATTGTGGGATTAACAGTCACACTGTAACATCCACACGGCTGAAATGGCGAACATGGTTGGTACCCGGATTCAAATTCGCGACCCGCAGATTGCGAGTTAAGTGTCCTAACCACCAAGTAGTTAAAATGGTAAACGTTGTTTATGTGTGTCTTTAATCCAATTATTTACTGCTAACATCAATTCACGAATATTATTTTTCCTCTAACAACTTTCACGATGTAGATTTCAATAAAACTCGTGATACATCTCATTGCTTTATTTATCATATCATAATTTTAATTGTATATTTTTCTACTTAAATTATATGAATCTGCAAATTTAGAACTGCTAGCGTTTTGATAAGTAGCATGCACGGCCACACAAAATAAGTAACACATTTATCAGATATTTCCGAATGTTCTTATTGATAATAAAAATATTTTTATAGTATATAGGGTTAGCCCACTCCTCCATGCGTCAGCGGTCTCAGAGCTATATACACTAAAAATCAGATTCCGATACCCGCACAGATAACTCGTTGTGTAGCTTTGCGCTTAAAAAATAAACAAATATGGTTAATAAGACACAAAATAATAAAATGTTGTTTTTAATAAGACACAAAATAACAAATGTGGTTAATGAGACACAAAATAACAAAATATTGTTAATAAGACACAAAATAACAAAATATGGTTAATAAGACACAAAATAACAAAATATGGTTAATAAGACACAAAATAACACATCAAAAGCTGCGATGGAATTATTTCACTACTTACAAGAAGAATTAAAAGTTAAGAATGGAAGACAATGTGTGTGTGTAAACAAAGTAAGTAGGACACAGTCCCAAAAATCACCGCTAAACGTTTTAAAAAAGCCAACAACGAACGTATTAGATTGTCACAGCCACAAGGAAAAGACAACCGTAAAGAATGTAAGTGACAAGAAAAGCGTCACTTGTATATGAAACTTCATATGTAACATATATTACTACAGTGACACACATGACCCTCGCCCATGAAGGTTGAATCTCAGCGAATGGAATACCGTTTTGTTTCTTATCACAACGTGAAATTGAAAATATCGATAACAAATGTAAAGTTGTACAAACCATAAATCTTCAAACAGTTACACTTTATTTCAACACTACTTGAAAGCACGGTGTCTCATTACAATTATCATTTACTGATGCTGAACGTTTGCTCATTTTATTCGATAAGTATGATCATGCTCTTAGCAGTCTTTTTATGGAAATTTGCTGCTACGTGCATCTATCTCCCCGAGGACCATGAACTAATGATCATATTTTATTTCTTTGGGAATGATGATAAAGGGGTTTTCAAAGTTACTACATACTATTAAAAATTCAAAACGATTTCACACACAAAAGGCTCTTATATGCTGTTTACTTGTTTCCTAGAAAAACACTAAAAATGTTTTGCATAAATAGCTGAAGGGAGAACTGAGGTTATTTACCATTTAAAAGATGGTTGTTCCAAGTCAAGCGCTGCCTTTGGAACTACTTCCTCCACAGTCAATAGTGCCTAAACTGTTGACCATGATTATTTACTACTGCCCACTTTCGCAATGTTCACTGTAACAAGCATTTGCGAAGGATGATGAGTTCAATGTTAAGACCATACTTCTTAATAAACTGTCCACAGACCTTCTACTGTACATGGGGCGTCGGCTTCTAAGACCATGTTTAAAAAAACAAATGCTCAGAAATCCACCGCGAGTCCACAGACACGACTGATAAAAGGATAGCATGGCCGTACGTACCTTCTTGGCGTTTTGCCAGTAGTGCAGGAATATAATCTCCTGATTGTAATTAAAGTTTAAATTTCACATTATAAGAGAAACTTGTGACAACCATAAAGCCCGACTAAATACTTTCTTCACATTATCTACACCATGGTCACTGTCACATCTTTTTCGACAGCACAAATATCTGCTTGTTTTCGCAAGTATTCTCGGGCCTCGTCCAATGTAACAACAAATCTGCATCTCCCGAGTGCAAGCTATTTTTGCACAGTTTTCTCTTGTCGGCGTGTCTGGGGGCAAAGTAACGCTCTCGTAATTCAGTTCTCTTTACAAATATTTTACACAGAGTTAACTCAGCACTTTGGAAATGGTAACATCAATTTTGCATGTGATGAGATGATATTCAAGTGGTTTTAAATCCTCCTGTAGATGTACTTACCGTTGCTCTTCTCGCCCCCCCCCAGTGGCACAGCGGTATGTCTGCGGACTTACAACGCTAGAAACCGGGTTTCGATCCCCGATTATATAAAACAATTATTTGTGGCAGAATGGTTTGAAATTGAAAGCGGTACGTAACATCAGTGTTGAATTTCGCGCAAAGCTACACAAAGCTAACCGCCCATAATTTTCAAGTGTTTGTTTGTTTGTAATTAAGCACAAAGCTCTGCCCACCACGGGTATCGAAACCCGGTTTCTAGCGTTGTATGTCTGCAGACATAGCGCTGTGCCACTGGGGGGTAATTTTGAAGTAATAAACTAGAAGGAAGGTCAACACCACCCATCGCTAACTCTTGGGGTACTCTTTTACCAACAGAAACCAGTATTCACCAAAACATTATAACGCCCTCACGGCTGAAAGTGCAAGCATGTTAGGTGATTAAATTGATTAAATTTTTTACCAAGAATAATTAAAAAAAAAGTTTATAAAATGATAAATTAATTTATATTTAATCAACGTAATGAAACTAAATTACAGTATAAAAATTAAAACTCTAAATATTATAAATATTTTAAACGCTACAGATTCATTGTTGCCTAATTCAGTTAAAATTTAAAACTGCAAGAATGAACAAAGATCACAGAATTTTTTCTGAGTCCCCTAGGGCATGGGTCAGGAAACAGTGGGCCCATTGTTTAATCCGGCTGTGGTTGTGAGTTT
>NW_013666753.1:220294-225434 GCF_000517525.1 Limulus polyphemus
TAACGAAAATCGTTCCCTTAACCTCAATGCATTTTCATTTGTCGACAACAGTCTGCCGTTGGACATTTGTATTTATTTATTGCTACTTGTATTGCAAATGCAAATCGATAGCGAACATGTGAGTGAAATATCTGTATTAGAAACGTAAAATTTTCGTAAATAAATACTTAATTTTCATCGACGATAATCAATGTTGGCATTCAATTTAAAAACTGATTATTTTGCGTTATATAACGTTACTGAAAACATCCCTCCTAATACACACACACTAACTAATGCGCATGCGTAGAAATGTAGTAATAGACACGGCCTTATATTTCACTTTGGTTGCATTTTATTACGACTCCCTGGCTCACCAATTAAAATCTGCTTCCGACTCTCTTTTGTGAGTTAAAGCGACTTCAGATGTTTTTATTTCACATTCATATTTGAAATTAAATTAAAATTTCAAAATTACAACTATTCTATATTAACACAATATTCGATGCTTTTTTTCACGTTTCAATACCTGACCGATAAGGAAAAAAAATGAACAAGCATTCTGGACCTTAAGTCACTTATTTCTTGAAAGTAAATAAGTTCACTGAATGATCTCTTAGTCAGGAGGATGAAACAATGTTAATGGAAAAGACGTCAGTTGCTTCAAAAGGTAAGTTAATGTTAACAAATTTGAAAGGAGCACATAAAGTGTTTATATACAGACTAATGAAAGCTTATGATTCGGCAGTAGCCGTTAACACTGAACTGCATGAAACATTTAATAAAAAATAAAGTGAAAGCTCAAATATTTATAAAATATATTTTTAGTGTCTATAAAACTCGGCACACAACTGATTTGAAAAATGAAACTTTAAAGATTCATTGTACAGAGAAATATGGTTTATTACATCACTTCCGGCACATATAGGTCTACTGTGAAAAAAAAAGGTCATTACTGAATTGAAAAAAATGGTACTTTATGTACAGAGAAATGCGGTTTATTACGTCAGTTCCGGTCTAAAAAACAGCCATACATTGTCACTAAGGTTACTTTATTTTTGAAATTAAACTATTTGATTATCTTTCAAATAAACCTATCCACGAATTGGTACAGATTTCATCTACGTGCAAATGTTAAGAAGAAAGCCATAACGCTTAGAATACCAGTCCTTACCTGGGTTACAGTCTGTGAGCAGCGAACATATAGAAAGAAGAACTTTTGATATAGTCAGGGCAGGGCTCCAATTATCCTTCAAGATATCTAGACAAATAACGCCTTGACTGTTAATGTTACAGTGATAGATTCTTGTTCGAAAGGTTACCTGTGGCAAAGGGAAAGAACAGTTTTTCTTTAAGCATCATCCACTTAACTACAGCGAAATACAATTTTTATTAATAAAATATGTCACTGTCTGTTTTGACGGTACTGGGTTATTTCAAGGCATTTTTCACAAAACATATGCGAGAAAGAATAAAATCATCAATTATTTCCCCCATTCCTCCATTATCCCCTTCTATAGTTACCCCGAAGTGGATCCGTACCCGAAAAAAAAGAGAAGAAAAACACGTTAGTTTATCCCGTTGTGGAACCAGATCATGTGTATCAAATTTGGCGTCATTAGCTTTTGATGGTTATTTAAACACAGTTTTAAACATGGCGCCCTCGGGATCCCGAAGGGGGCCAGGAATGCAAAATTGTATTCTAGATTCGTGTTAAAAGATCTTGGAAACCTACTCTTAGACCCCACCATGATTGAGTTGGATCTGGGGAGCGTTCAGCCCCTTGGTGGTGGTGGTGGGGGCTATGCCATATAGATAAGGACATTCCCAGGCCATCCTGAGTCCTGTTTATTACAAAACAGTGGGAGGAGTTAGCTGGATATACATGCATAGCTACAAGCTGAATTATTACTTCGATGTAATGAAATACACGTTTCAAGGTTAACTGGAATTGATAATTCTTTAGCTATGATAAGGTAAACGTTAGTACTGTTAAATAATATCAATTCCCCAGTTCATTCTTATGAAAATCAGTCACACGACCTGAAACGCAAATGATTGATTAACAGCTTACGCTTCCAATTATCCTTTAGACGACGTGGCTTTATATCTGTTTAAATCTGTTTCTAGCCTTATTAACACTGAAATGGTATTGTTGCAGCTGTGAACATCTGATTCAGTCTCAGAGCAGGCACCCTATGACCAGAATCGACATATAACGGTTATTTGCTTGTTCTGAGGATGACAATCTGCCTTATCAAGAGGCTAGAGTAAATGCACTATTGATATGGAAACGGTCCCACGTTTTGCTAATAGCACTTTTAGACACTTCTGGACAGTTTGTAACAGTCTTCTACACGATTTATACCTATATATATTCTTTAAAGTACAGTCATGGTTCATGAACAAACTAAAACACTTTAAACTCTGCGACTCACTTCAAAAAGACAAATGGGACAAAACTGTTTGAGACCACTATATGTAGCGCAAGCTGACAAATTACACAGGCCTGCGAATTTAAACTTCATAAAAGTTGTTTTGGTTTTAATAACGGATTTTCCATAATTCAGCTAAGCAGATTTCGAAAATAATATTCATTTTTTTCTATCACGTAAAGATTTTTTACAAATCGGGAAGAAAAAAAAATCTTATTTAGATCAAATTATTATTTCGTTTACCGCAATGAAAAATTGTTATTATCATGTTTGTTAACAAAAATACAAACAAACTGAAGAAAAGAGAAGAACAATGATGTCAAACAAATATGCATCCTCATTCATCCCGATATTTGTTGTGAAAATCTATGTCTTTTAGTCTCAAACTACGTGTTGTGGTCTTTCTTTTATGTATTGCGTTATGAAGTTTCTGAAAAATCTGTACGTGATGGAGAAAAATAGACATCATTTTTGGATTCAGCGTACAGGAATTACTATAAAACACGTAAAAATTTCAATACGATAAAACCACTGCAAATCTGTGTTACTTGTATCTCAAAACACTTGGCTGATCATAAAATGTATAATAACTAAATAGGGTGGAGTGGTTGGCATTACTTTATAGCAGAAGTTTTGCTTAATCATAGTTGGAATATTATAAATTTTTATCATGCTTTACTTTTCTATAACTACACCAGAGGGAGTGCATTAGAAATATTGTGACTTACCTTCGGAGGCTTGAAAGGGTACTCTGGTGAAAAGTGAATATCCAGGAAGAACACACCTCCTCCATACACAGAGCCAGGAGGACCCAGTATAGTAGACACCCATTCGTACAAGTTATCTCCTTTAGGTCCAGCACTTAAGGGGGGGGGGGAATACTAATTAATAGAATCACTTTGTAACATTGAAAACTGTATTACTGACTTCGACAGAATATACGATTAACAGTCAGATTACCAATACATTTTGCCAGTAATCTTAAAGTTCTTGATGTAGAATAGCGATAATAAAACGTTCTAATAGCCTGCAGTATTAGACCACATCTTTCTTTCAGTTATCATAGAGTCGGTAGACTCTGTATGTAGGGATAGCCAACGTACTCAATAGGCATAATACAAACATACACGCTAAAAAATCAACAATGGCAGAGAGTTTTACTTCAAAAGATGATTGCCACTCACTTTCATAAGACAAAAATCCATCGCTAAAATACCAAAACAGAAAGTGACCAGCCCACCAAGTTGTTCATCTTTCTTCTTTTTGTTTCAGTCAAGGTAACTCTACAACTACTTTATCGCTAACGACAGTTTAAACCTAAGTCCACTCCATGTGTTTCTGGGCAGTTATCGATGCAAATGCTTAGTCGTAACAATTAGTTCTAATTAAAAAAAGTATATAATTCTAGTGTAAATGATGTTATCATTACCGCTTGAAGTTAGCTTTCTTACAGAAAGCTAATGTTCCTTTAAAAAGCTTAAGTACAGGGTGAAACAGGAATTACCACTCAATGCATTGTACACCATACAATCGGTGTCTTTAGGGAGCCAACCCCTGTATTACGTATTAAGTAAAGTAAAAAAATCAATACACATAATATTAAATTTTACACACATTCATAGAATACACTAACTTTCAGTCATGATGAAAAAAAAACGTCACAAAACAAGTAAAAAAAAAACATTTGCAAATGTAAAATGATGTAGGGATGGCAGTGCGAAAAAGAATGCAAACATGAATATAGGGATGACATAGCTACACATTTTCCATATGTTCTTTCCTTACTGTAGGTTCCTCAACATTAAGTCCCAAGAAGTCAAGATTTTGACCATTGGTGATTAATAATCTATTGTAACCAACTATGTAGTCTAATATCAATATCTAAGGTAATTCTACAAGTGTAATAAAGAAACTGACAAATCTGATATGATATTAACAATATATGTTACCGTTAAATTACTAAGATAAAACAAATGTTCACTTATCAACTTACTTCAATGAAATTGTTTAAAAAAAAAGAGGGGAAACAAGTAATAAAAGCTTTTTTTGCAAAAATTAAGTATGATGTAGGGATGGCAATGCCAAAAAGTACAGAAACAAGGTAGGGATGAATACACAAAACCATACAAAAGTATTATACGAGTGGCCAAATCTTTCCAAGAATAATTTTTATCTACAACTAAATGTTTAAATTCTGTCAGCTACATTAATTCAGGTTTGAATAAAAGCATATAAGCTGAATAATGCTATACAATCTTACAGTGGCTAATAGCTATAATAAGCTTGTAAGACTGACTCAGTACTTACTGGCTACTTATATAGGGATTTTTGGATGGTTTTGTGTATTCATCTCTACCTTGTTTCTGTATTTGTTGGCATTGCCATCCCAAGATCATACTTAATTTTTTCACATTTTTTATTACGTGTTAATTTTAAATTCTTAAACCTGTAGATTTATATGTTGTTTTTAGAAGTAAAACTATTACATTTTGACTCGTTAGTTTCAAATGTAATACGGTTTAATTTGATTTGTAGTCTTAAATAAAAACTCGGTTTACCAATAATGCTTGGAGACGGCTTGAATGGGTAATGAAGAAAAACTTTAATATAAGTTTAACATAACAGTAAATGTACAACGTTTCGACAGTCTTGTCCTTGTACCTGATGATGACAAAACCTTGTCGAAACGTTGTACATTTACTGTTATGTTAAACTTATATTAAAGT
>NW_013666753.1:226393-232368 GCF_000517525.1 Limulus polyphemus
GGGTATCGAAACCCGGTTTCTAGCGTTGTAAGTCCGCAGACATACCGCTGTGCCATTGGGGGGCTCACATGCACACGTTATAACCTTATCTAACTTGTAAATTAAAACAGTTTGATGTAAGAATAAAATCAGTAACTAAAGTTTGTTAACAGACTGTGTAATTTTATTCCCTTCCTTCGAATTATATGGCCATAAAAACGATAGTCCAACCAAAGGCTAGGAGATAAGTGCTTTCCCAGAAAAACAACAATTTGTTTATCTGCGAAAAATCTTCTCTGCAAACTTAAATTCTGCCTCATTTAATTTTAAAAACATTTGCTACAGGATATTTGATAGCACGAGCCTTGTCATAACATGGCACTGTCACATTTTGAGGGCAAACGAGCCTTTTCATAACATGGTTCGGTCACTTTTTACAAAAAAAAAAAATAATATATATATATATATAAAATGGCGATTGTTCAACATATTATTTTATTTTGATATGTCAATTACAGACAAGTCCAGTCAAAGACAAGTTTCCGAATGCTGCAGGCGTATACCACAGTCATATCCAATCACCAGAATCAAATTTTCATTTCCCGACTACTTTGTTGTACTTTTCTGACACATAGAGGGCCAGACTTATTGGCAAGGTTGGCATCTGCTTAGGGCAGTAAAATATAAGGGCTTCTTACTAAAAATAACATGATGAGATCACCAATTTACTATCTCCGTCATGTTTATCCTAGTTCAGCATATTTTCTGTCTTTAGTTGAAGGGTGGGAACGATAAAAGTAAAAAAAAAAGTTAGTTTTTCTTCAGGCATGTTCATTTCTTTCTCTATTTTTTTATTGTTAACAAATTCCTCATCCACCGACCATAAGTATCCAAGAAACTGCTCAGTAGCAGTGATGCCAGTTACTAAATGAAAAATAAATAGCAAAATGTCCACCACAGCGGGCTGTTTGAGCAAGAGGAACCTGATTTATGGGGAGGAAAAAAAAGTGGGAGGTCTTCTATAGTGGGTCCACTTCTAAAATTTCATTACGAAACAAGAGCAGACAATTGTCTTTATTCGGTGAGCAACACTGTCAAGAATTGGAGTCACGCCTGTAGTTTGTCACTGTTTGCCAGAACGAAATTTGTGTTAATTGGTCAAAATAACGATTTTACTGGGAACGCTTTATACACAGCAAGATCAATCGTGTTGTTTCTTAGCTGTTATAGCAGGAAGGATAAGGACGACTTGTATTGGATAAGGACTGAAAAAATTGTCTGATATCAAACTTCATAGTTGGGTAAAACACCACCTTAGTTCGGTATCCCACAATCTTTAATGACCCATGTCACAGGTCATGCGCATGTCATGTTTCCCATTTATATACTAAAAAGTACAGATTATTGCACCATCCCAACCCATGGGCTTTTATCACGTGCCAAAAGTAACAACTAATAAAAAAGAAAGAAAAAATAAGGATGATGTTGGAATGGTAACGTAATTTAAAGTAATTGGAATTTTCATCTTGAACGGAATCTTGAGCGCACGTGTCAGAGAATCCTAGGATTCAGGTATAGCCTTCTCTAATTTTGAATTACTGGTCAGAGTGAAGGCAGTGACCCAGTAGTACTAGCTGTTACATTGACTTTTTTCATTCTATTTGAACCAAATTACGGGATTGTCTGTCACTTTTAAAACTTGCTCAGGATTGCCTGTCACTTTTAAAAATTGCTCAAAATTGGCTGTCACTTTTAAAAATTGCCCAGGATTGGCTGTCACTTTTTAAACTTGTCAAGCATTCGCTGTAACTTTTAAAAATTGCCCAGGATTGCCTGTCACTTTTTAAAACTTGCGTAGGATTGGCTGTCACTTTTAAAACTTGCCCACAGTTGTAAGAGCATGATCACTGGCATCACGTCTTGAACCCTGGAAACTTTCATCCACAGCCCAACACAGCCCCAATTTGTTTTGTTTTTTTCAGAATCAAAGATAAAACTTAATCCTGAATACAAAATAAAAGGGCTGGGCAAAGAACCCTAGAATTTAGAGATATCTTTCTCTAAGTTTGAGTTACTGGCCAGAGGGCCAGTCGCACCAGCTGTTACATGGATTTTGTCAGTCTGTTTGAACCAAATTTCGAGAAAAACTCATTTTATAACGTGCTGAAAATGCGGAGCGTGTTCAGTGGCATCACGTCTTGAAAACTTTAATCCACATCTCTACATGCTATTCAGTAGGTCACGCTCAGTCCATTACTTTACAGGACCGAAGAGAAAATTCAATCCTTCACACAACGTAAAAAAGGTGCCTCCATGTCACAGTATCCTCGTATTTCATTTCATTTTCATCTTATTAAACACATTCTCCCTATGTTTATGCACATTGAACTGTTAACACGATAAATTATAGTCCACAGTTCACTCATGTCCAGGGTATATATAGGAAAGAAAACCCCGTTTCTTTCTTTCTTCTATTTTCTGAACACACTTCACGTTTTAAAGGCTTGCACACATAAAACACACCCCAGAAAAAAAAAATGACGAATAAACACGCGTGTAAGTTGTATTTTAATTTCATTGTAATGTCATGCTGCTAACTCTTAATGTACACATTACAAGGAATTGAGAGCCATGTTTGTATTTTACCTAATCCGACCAAATTATGAAAGAGCATCACATTTTGCTTATAAGAAGAAAAAAAAAGAACGAAAAAGACGTAATTTATTTATTAGAAAACAGGTACAGAGATAATTATAAACATATAAAGACAATGTTGTAGCAGTAAGTTACTATAAATCACCAATCATTCTCTCTGTAAGCGTCTTCTGTTGACCATATCGCAGTCTTAAACACTTTTGTTTTAAGCGGAGAACAAATCTTGAGACTCGAGTCTGGGTTTATTAGAAGCTATGCTATAGAGTATATAGTAATATCAAACAATAATACCTCACCCAAACCGTTAGAAGCTATGCTATAGAGTATATAGTAATATCAAACAATAATACCTCACCCAAACCGTTAGAAGCTATGCTATAGAGTATATAGTAATATCAAACAATAATACCTCACCCAAACCGTTAGAAGCTATGCTATAGAGTATATAGTAATCTCAAACAATAATACCTCACCCAAACCGTTATGATATTTATCCTATAAAAACAACTATTTTTGCCATCACAGATATCTGTTTTCCGTAACAGAAAACAGTTGCTTCTATGGTATTCTCTGAAGACGAAGGTCACAACAACACTTATGCTAAACTTCGAATTACTCAGTGTACTGCATACATTCGATAGTTAAGTAAAATTCATATTTCATCTACTCGAGGAGTCGTGTGAATTACCTTTGAAATAAAACACAGTAGTTTTAAAAACACGGCTGCTTTCAAATGGTCAGATATCAAATTCTCCTTTCTGTTTCTATTTTGCGCAAGTAAATATCTTTTGTGTTCCGACTTCTTTGTCTTTGAAATACGTATTGTGTGTGTGTCTTCAACATTTAGGTATCGTTATGGACTTTGTTCCCGAAAACAATCCTAACGTTGTAGTGATGCTTAAGTAGGTCCTTGGATGTTTCTTCAAAGATAATTTGTCTTTTTTAACATTAATCGGCGTATGAGGTCACGTTAAAAATTTATAAAAGTTACATTCTTAACACAATGAAATATTTTTTGTACACTTTTTTACGTTTAGTGCTTGGACGATATTTTAAGCCACATCGTCACTTTCTTATGGTAATTACATTAGTAAACCTTCTTAGTAAACCTGATACACCAATCAGTGATTAGGTTACATTAAACCCACACCATAAAAAAACCATCTTACAATACAACACCCTAAAAAATTAAATTAAGCTGTAAAAGTATTTTCAATAAAAGCTTAACTCGCAATCTGCGAGTCGTGGGATCGAAATCCGGCGCCAATCATGCTCGCCCTTTCAGTCGTGGAGGCATTATAATGCCACGGTCAATCCTATTCTTCGATGGTACAGAGCAACACAAGAATTTGTAGTGGTTTCTGCCTTCCCTTTGGTAGGCAGTTCGAAATTAACAACGCCTTAGTAGCTTGGACATAAATAAATAAAAAAGAATAAACAAATCAAAAATAGAATTAAAAGTGCGCAAACTAAAAAGATAGTATTAATACAGCATTAAGAAATATATATATATATGTGCTTTCACTGTTATGTACTTGTCTATTTGATATCTTCTAAGCCTATTCTTATTCAGTATATTTGTATAGGTCATGGTAGAATCAATTCACTGTAGTAGAAGTCAGCAAGAACCGAAAATACAAAACCTCAAATATTTAACGAAATATCAGAAATGTCAAAAGTCTACAAAGGACAAAAATTACACAACGGTATACAAAATATATCATAAAATATCGAAAATTCAAAAGTAATAAAAGTGAGTGTCAAACGATTGTATAAAGATATAATTACATAAATAATAAAAGTATAACAGACTAAAAAGGTCGAAGGATTGGTATGTTTTGAATTTCGCGCAAAGCTACACGAGGGCTATCAGCGCTACCGTCCCTAATTTAGATGTAGCAGCTAGTCAACACCACCCACAACCAACTCTTACCAACGAATAGTTGTATTGATCGTCACATTATAACGACCCCGCGACCTGCAGATTGTGAGTCAAGCACCCTAACCACCGGGTCATGCCAGACATGAGGACAGTCTCTATGGTATAGTTACTAAATGCCCTTGAACCAACTTGCAAGTCACTGGCCTGCAAAGTATCGCTCTATTATACGTCCTTCATCACTGGACTAATTAACACAGCATAATTTTGTGCCTACGGTAGGTATTATAATAAAATCATACAAAACTAATAAACCTATATAAATTTATTAGCATACATACATACGATGTTCAGTATTATTTTTAATGCGAAAACAGATACTTTCACACAGAATGTCATTTGACCAAGAGTTGAATTACGTTTTCAGTGCGATTGTTTTGGAAATAAAGAAACTTGTCAATAATTACCAATAACCGACACTGTCGCGCTTGAGTGAAAAACAAGAAATATAAGATTACCACCAATAATATAGCTCACGTTTCTTGAAACACTTCTGTTAACAGATCAGTTTCACTAACATTGTGAAACATATTGTTTTGGCGAAAGCAAACAAATATTTATGACAAAAACGTGAAACGTTCGAGTAGATTACAACAGTATAAAATAGAAACAGTTTTCAACTAGATCGATGTACACTTTCAACACTTACTCCTTTCATTACTTCCACGTACAGTATATGATTTTCATAAGACCCACTCTTCTTTCTTCGCTTTTGAACACCAAAACAACACATTTATGGATGGCATGAAAACCACTTCGTGAACTGAATGTTAAGCCACCAAAAGAACAAAAAAAATTATGGAAATGAACGTCACAACCACACGAGGGAGGCGAAAGATCCGCTCTTCTTATATAATTATAGCATGAAGTAAAAGTAAGTCGTAAACTTTAACAACTTATGTCTTGTGTTCCTTCAGAGAAGATCTGTCAAAACGAGTTTTCTCCCTGTCAGAATTGCTATGTATAGAACATAGACCAGTTCATTAGCAAATAGTTAAGATACACTGATCACAGCTTTAACATACAAACAAAAATACTGTATATACAACTCAGAAACGTTTTAATTTAACGTATCTTCAGCCTTCTGTATTTATTAGCCAATATGTTTCACAAATGTAGAATAACAATCATTTACACACGGAAAACTCAACGTACACAACAGAATAAATATTATACAACTTATCAACACGAAACGTTCCACACAACTAAAACATAAAAACAACAACAGGCCTAAGTCATGGCTATACAAGACTTGGTAATATGCCGCAAAAATGTCAGAAAGTTATGCAAATAAGTTAATACATACAAAAAGGTTCCTAATATCAACAAATAAGCAGGTATAAAAACTAGGCAGACATGTTGACATACATATGTCAAACTGATAAAGAAAAAAAAAAAAAAA